>NC_069500.1:1379719346-1379781846 GCF_027579735.1 Bombina bombina
AGGGGCTGACCAATGAAAAATAAATACTTTGCTAATGCTATGTTCCACAACCTCTCTTACATTTTCGCTGCTCATTGGAATGTGCCAGTACACGGACGGGACTAAGGCTGACATATGGTTTTGTAGCTCATGTACCATGTGTATATCACGCACAGCTTGCTACAAGTGCATTACAAACAAACAGATGAGAGTGGTTCTTTTGAAGATGTCTCTGTTAGGGATGAGCGCCCATCTGTCAAAACAACTTCAGTCCCCCAACACTAACACACACCGACTTTGAAATATCTTTGGCAAAATATGATCTTTAGGTTTTGTGCGTTTTTTTTGTTCTCTTTTCTTAACAGCGAGCCGCTAGAGTTTAGCATAAGTTTTTTTTTTTCCTATGCTACTTTTACAAATAAATATATCTTTAATACCAGGGTTTGACACTCCATACTTATGTAGTAAGGCCAGATCCATCTTAGTAATGTAACATAAGAAAACCGGAACGCGTCAGAATCTGACGGCTGGCCTACATCTTTTATTTGCTTTTGTATCTTGCTGTTTTACTAAATGGATTTTAACTTGATCAAATAAAATGGACCTTTTATTCCAAGACGATTCTCCTTTTTGATGTTCATGCAATTTTAAAATCTTCTTAATTCAATTAAACGATCAAATTGACTTTGTTTTCTTGTTATATTTTGTTAAAGAGTAAAACCTAGGCATGCACAAGTTGAGCACTAAATCACAACAGTATATGGAACCATATTTCTAACAATATTATACACCGATTCACACACTTATGCCATTTATTGTATAGCCTATCTAAATGTACTGTGAAAAGGGAAACATTATATTAATTAGTAATCGCACTTCAGTTTCATTAAACCTCATACACTTAGAAATGTTGTTTTGTAGTTGGAGTGTGACAGAAACCTTTGTCTGTAAAAGAGCTAATGCAACAAACGTTTGTAAAGGACAGCTGACTTTTAATGGAGGAGTGTGCACTCACTTGTTTACGTGCACATTTTCTGAGGCAACAGCTTCTACTAAGCATGTGCAAGAGTTCACAGATTTTATATACATCTGTGATTGGCTGGTGGCTGTCACTTGATATAGGGAACTGAAATTTACTAGGGAAAAAATCTACTTCTTGCACTGTCCTTTAATTATGCATTTGTTGAAGATGGAACTCTGCTGTTTTCAATGGTCATGTTGTCTGAAAAACCTGTGACTGCATTAACTTTGTTTAATTTGTTAAAACGTATTCCCAAGAACGCATACCTAGGTAGGCTTATAAGCATGCATGTCTTCATAACTATTTAGCAGCAGTGTTTGCAACAATGTTTTTAACACTGGTTTACCATGTTGCAAACATTGCTGCCATAAAGGGCTAAATTTATCAAAGCTGAGGCGTACAGGGGCACGTATACGCGCCCCTGTACGCCTCAGCACGCCTGTGGCGGGGCGAAATTGCCCGCAGGTAATCAACATTGCACACGAGCGCAATTTTACACTCGCATGCAATCCCGCCCCTTGCCCGCGCACAGCCAATCACATGCGGGCAGGAGCCGTCAATCTCCTCGGTCGGACTCGACCGCAGAGATTGAATTTCGCCACCTTAGAGGTGGAGAAGAGCTTAGGGAAGCAGTGGTATGGTGACCGCTGCTTGATAAATTACAGCGAGCAAGTTCTTGTAAGATAAATCTTGATAAATCGAGCCCATAGTATGCTCCTGAGTCTACCTAGGTCCATATGTAAATAGTAACGCTGCCAACGAAAAAAAGGACATTAGATCCCTATTTCAAACTCTGGTTTCCATCTTCCTAGATATCATGCAAATAAAACAAACAGCTGTCATGACAATCTAGACATTAAAGATTTCAGAGATGGTTCTAATGGAACTTGTGTCCCTTAAAACACACAAGCTGGTCCCTTCATATGAATGGTACATTTCACTTCCACAATATGAAGATTCCCTACTAGCGACAGGTGAATGCTAGTATTCAATATTCAATAAAAAGAAGCTTTTTCCATAACATCTGTAATTCAAATATTAGCATTTGCTCTATGAAAACATTAAAAAGGCAGAACATTTGTTGTACCATTGAAATGCCAAAAGTCTAATATTTGACCCCAATATCTAAAGGGCAGCATATGCCCCATATGAGCCCGCCAAATGCAAACATGACTTTGTAACCATAATATTGGAGCAAAAGGAAAAAATGAAATCGAGCAACAGCCGAGAAAGTAAAACTCTTCAATACTTTATTGAACTTCTTTAAAAGTCAGAACACACATAGTGGCTAAAACGGAGTGCAGCAAAACACATCTGACGCGTTTCGGCTTCAAGCCGTAGTCAAAGCTGAAAATTATGCTGTTCCCACACTGTTAACTGGCTACCACAGCCCTTAAAGGGACATTAAACACTAAATAAATGCTAGATAGAATTATGCATTCAAAGAAAATATTAGTCTGAGAATAACATGTAGATGCATTTTTAAATTAGCTGTTTAAATAATAACAAAATAAGTGTAAAGTTGTTGTGCCTATAAACAATGGGAGCTGCCATGTTGTAACTTAGGTTACTTTTTCTGCTGTGGCCAATTAGGGACAGTTATAAATAGGTCACTAGAGTGTGCAGCTAATGGCTGTGTGAAATATAACAGTGGTCTGCACTTCCATTTCTAACAGGAACTGAAAAGCTCACAATTTCAGAAGGGGACAAAATAAATAATGAAAGTATATTGCAGAGTTGTTTTTATATATACAGTTTATCATTTTATATTAACATCTCACATTGTTTAATGTCACTTTAATATTATGTGTACATTGTAGTTACATGACAAACTTTTATAACATTTTCTGTATAAAAGTTACGTCAACTATCCAAAGTACAAATTACTTGCATAATTAAATACAAATTGATTAAATTATCATTTGTCCAACAAATATTGAAAAAAATAATTAATATTAGCTAATTATAGCTTAATATTTGCTTAAAAGTGGTTTGCCCATTATATAAGCCCGGGGGAGAACAATGATTGCTAAAGAAGAAAGGACAAGAAAATGTTTATTTACTCAGAACAGGAAAATCTATTTAAAAAAAAAAGTAAATATTTGTGTTTAATTAGTTATTTTCCAAAATATTTTGGAAGCACAAGAGCCAAATGTTTCAAGGCACAAAGACTCGTCTGGTTCTCATTATATGTTCATATTCAGCTCCTGTTGGTGGAAAAGCTGAGAGCTGTTGTCACGATATCTGAATACTTTCTTTGTGGAGCTGTGTATACACATCATAACATTCCTATGATTACTTCCAGGCTATAATATAAAATGATTTTGTTTAATGCTCTAATGTGGAAAATAACCAACAAGCCCTATAGGACAGTTACAGAGTTAGCCTCCAATACTGACATGAATCTCTACTTAATATATTTATTAGAATCACAATTCTACTTGCCAAAACCATCTGTAATACACCTGCTGTATCAAAAAAAACAGTGGCTCTCTGGCACCTGGGTTTGTCAAGCCCTGTCTTAACCCCTTGAAGTATGGTCACTTATTGGGTCATGAAACATGTATTAACAGAATATATAAGTGCATGACAAATTCTATTATATTCTCACTCTATACTAGTTGTGACGGTTTCCTCACATTATCTTCCATTCTGTAGTCGGAGGACTAGCGGTAAAACACCACCTATAAGGCATATTTGAGCTATATCTTGCTAGACACGTACGTTTTGCTGGGCCTTTATATGGCACCAAATACATCACTTTATGTCTGGTTCCATTTTGTATTATGATTGTAAAGAGACCTCTCAGACACTGCAGAAGTGTGAAATGTAACATGTATATATAAATTATACACAGTTATGTTCTAATACTAAAGATGCTGTGCTATGGAATATTTTACTCTCTGCAGCCTTATAGAATCACCTCAGCTGTAACTGCCAATTACAGACTGTGTTTTGCTTGTGAACTGCAACAGTTAGGCCCATGCTAATGAATTGGAACACATAACTTTTGCAACAAAATGTCCCTTTAAGACCTCCTGCCCCCAACTTATACAAGAGTAATCAGTGTGTATTTGAGGACAAGGGAAACCACCTGTCTTTGGGATCTTTAAAAAAAGAAAAGCACTGGGATTCTTACAGCATTTTGTTAGACACATAAAGGGATGTTAAGTTCAAATTTTAATTTAAAAAGAATAAGAAACACTCGGCAATGTAATGTTATTATTTTTCTATATTTTCCTGTAATTTACCTTTGAAAATTTTATTTTTTTACAAGTCCCCCAGAGAGTTTAGACATGTGTGTTATGCAGACTTTAGAAACTGACCCTGCAACATACCTCACAGGAAATTACTTTATCAGTGCAGGGTTTCACTTGTATCTGTTCCTAACTGACAACAACTGAGTTTTGTACACATTTGCCGAGATTAAAGCACTGAGAAATATGGATCTAGCAGTGATGTAACTCCTTGACTGCCTGAAAAGCACGTTACCCCTTGGCTACTGTGATGAGAGTGGGAAGTGATGTCACCAGATTGGGGGCGGGGCTTAGGTCCGTTTGTCTGTGTCGCAGTTACTGAAATGAAATCAATGCTACCAGATGTGTGTTTCCATGCTTTACAATAAAATAGAGTTGTACCATCTTTGCTGTGTCCTGCATGTGTCCTGCATCTCATGACATGGTGTCATAAGTTCTTGCCTGCGCTTCTGTTTCCTGATCGATGACAATGTCAAAGTTTACCCCACCTGAGCGTTTTGATTTCTCTCAGCCTGCAGCTTGGCCCACATGGCGTCAGCGGTTTCAGCGCTTCAGGATTGCTTCCAAGCTGGACAAGGAGAGTGGTGAAGTACAAGTTAATTCTCTTTTATACTCTATGGGGAAAGATGTGGAGCCAGTGTTCAATGCCTTTACTTTCCAAGAAGGGGAAGAATTTGACTTTGAAATAGTTATGAATAAACTCAGTGCCCACTTTGTGCCCAAAAGAAATATGATTCATGAGAGGGCTTGTGTTGACAAATGTGCTCAGCGTGTGGGAGAATCTGTGAAGTTATTTGTACTCAGCCTGTATGAACTAGCTGAATTCTCTGAGTTTGGTGTTGCTAAAGAAGAGCAAATCAGAGACAGAATAGTCATAGGAATTGCAGATGCTGAAGTCTCACTGTAGCTACAGTTAGAGTCTGATTTAACATTAGATGGGGCTATTAGGATGGCCCGCAAGAGTGAACTGGTGAAAAAGCAAAGTGCTGATCTGAGGTCTGAGAGTATTGTGGATAAAGTGCAGCAGTTCAGGAGAGCTGCTAGTGAAAGGCACAGTGTGAGCGGTAGACCAAGGGCAGCAGATAGGCCCAGAAGTGGATGGGTGCAACCGTGCCCATGATCAAAGTGTCATATGCCCTGCTAAAGACAAAAGATATAGAAAATGTAACAGGATGGGCCATTTTGAAGTGGTGTGTAAGACTGAATATATTAAGGAGATGCAGGTGGATAGCGACCAGGAGGGTCAAGAAGTGTCCTTTGTGGGGTCTGTTGTTGAACGGCCGGGTTCAGAAGATGATTGGAGGGTTAATCTTACTGTAATGGGAGCCAAAGTTGCCTTTAAGATTGACACAGGAGCAGACATCACTGTAATGTCTCTTGCAGCATTCATATAGCTGCCTGGACAGCCCTAGCTGGCGAAAGTTACAACAAAAGTCCATAGTCCTGGTGGTCGCATTGATTGTGCAGGGAAATTTCTTGCCAGCTGCGAGTACAAGCAAAGGAAATTCACCATGTGGGTGCATGTGATTAGAGGTCAGTGTGTTAACTTATTGAGCAGAAAAGAAGCCTGTGGTTGGGCCTAGTAGCCAGAGTGAATGAGATCTCAGAAGATATGTTTGGTGAATTGGGCCTACTGAATTGCAACCCAGTCCGTATATCACTTAAAGGTGACGCAGTCCCATACAGCATTACCACTCCCCATAGAATTCTGTTCCCACTCATGCTTCAAGTGGAGAAGGAGCTTCTGCGTATGAAGAATATGGGGGTTATTGAAGAGGTTGTTGAAGCAACTGGCTGGTGTGCCCCCATTGTGCCTGTTGCAAAGAAAAACGGGAAGGTACGCATATGCGTAGACTTGAAAAGGCTGAATGAGGCGGTGAAGAGAGAGAGATATGTGCTGCCGAAACTTGAAGACATAGCTCCAAAATTAGCTGGATTCTCTACATTGGATGCTTCTAGCAGATACCTCTAGATCCAAAGTGCCGCAAACTGACTACCTTCATAACACCAGTAGGTCGGTTTTGCTTTTGCAGACTCCCCTTAGGGATATCCTCTGCTCCTGAAATCTTCCAAAGAGAAATGAGTTCTCCACTAAGAGACCACGTGGGCACGTCAGTCGTCATGGACGACATCTTAGTGTATGGGTCTACATTGGAGGAACATGATCAGCGATTGAGTTGTGTACTGCAGACTATCAGAGAGTCCGGGCTGAAGCTAAACAAAGAGAAATGCCATTTTAGGAAAGCTGAGTTATGTTACTTTGGGCATATCATCAATGGGGATGGCATCAAGCCAGACCCCGAGAAAATTTATGCTATTGAACAGATGAAAAGTCCTTCTGATGTACATGAGCTGAGACAAATATTGGGCCTTGTAAATTAGGTGGGTAGGTTCCTTCCAGATTTATCCACAATACTACACCCTACCACAGAGTTGCTAAAGAAAGATGTTGCCTGGGTCTGGGGACCTTCACAAGAAGAATCTTTAATGCAGGTCAAGTCCCTGCTGGGGTCTGCCCCAGTGTTGGGGTTCTATGACCCTTCCAAAAAGACTGTGGTTAGTGTTGATGCGAGCAGTTATGGATTAGGGGCCGCCCTGCTGCAGCTGAATGAAAACAAACTACAGCCCATCGCCTACTGTTCCCGCACACTGACAGCTGCTGAGTCAAAATACACCCAAATTGAGAAAGAGTGCCTGGCTGCAGTTTGTGAGCGCTTTCAGCGTTACCTAGTGGGTTTAGAGAAATTTAATCTGGTGACTGATCATAAACAGCTAGTCCCTCTAATCAACTCCTATGCTTTTCCAATGCAGCAAACAGAAATCTATCTCCTACTGATGAGTTCCAAAAAGAACGAAACAGGCTGTCTAGTGAGTGATTTCTGGTTTGCTGTCATAATCCTGTTTAAAAGGATCGCTGTGTCAAAACAGTATTTTTGAAGCAAAAAAAATGAGAATTTGCAGATCTAATTTGCATATCTTACCCACAATTCTCTTGTGCATTGGAAACATTGTATATTAAGAATTTCTGGGGAAAAGCAAGCGGGGATACTTGCCTAGATGTACTAATTTCCTATGCAAATATTTACATTGATTTCATTTTGAGACATGGAGGATTTTAATTTCAGTTTTTTATCTCCCCCCATAATTTTAATGAATTTATATATCCTACAAACTATACGTGACATATTGACATTCATTCACAAACAATCATAATGATTGTCTGTGAATGAATGTCAATATGTCATGGTTGTAAATTATGCCTGCCTGCCTGTCTGCCTGATGAGCCTGTCACATACCTCCCAATATTTCAAAATTTGAAAGAGGGACACCCCTGCACTGGGAGTAAAAAACAAGCAAAATTTAAAAAATATGTCACACTGTTGTCAGTCTGCCGTGGCACACCTGAGGATCTCTCACGGCACACTAGTGTGCCACGGCACACTGGTTGAAAAACACTGGTGTAGGCTATATAATAACACTACCCCTGTATTGTGTAGCTATATAATAACACTACCCCTGTATTGTGTATCTATATAATAACACTACCCCTGTATTGTGTAGCTATATAATAACACTACCCCAGTATTGTGTAGCTATATAATAACACAACCCTGTATTGTGTAGCTTTTACTCTTCACCTGCAGTGAACATGCCCTAAACTGCAGATGTCCCAGCTAGAGAAAGGAATTTTCCTTTTGGGGGGGGGGGGGGGTATAGATACATTCCTGTTTCCATAACAAACAATTACAGTCATCTCGTAACTCTTATCAACTACAGGGGAATTAATTATCCTAAAGCAAAACTCATGTGCTAGAACACTACAGAAGCTATTTATTGTGATAAAATTAAGTTCTATGTTCACAGTTCTGCCCGTTAACCCCTTACTTGCACTCCACGCAAAGGGAGTGAGATCTGTCAGTCATCTCTCTCCTTATTCTCTTTCTTGTTCAATTACAAAGAAATGAGATAAACGATAATGAGAGATGGGAATGATATGCCCTGTATGCAATGATGTCATCTGTGCGCATGCGCAAATTACGTGGGCGCACATTCCGACAGACAACTATGGGGATGGAGATTGCCTGAATACTTTTAAACTAAATTGGCATTCAAGAGTAAAAATAAGATCCTAATAATTATAAAAAAAATTCTAACTGTGAGATTGATTCCAATGTTGTTGATCGTCTTTATCTGTTATTTTGCCGTTTCCGATATTCCTTTTTCAACACTGAAGCGATCACAAGGCAAACGAGAAAACTATTTCCTTATTGGAAAAATATAGGATCGGATATCAGGAAAGTCACCCATACAATGCATGAACAGCATTAAAGGGACATGAAAACCAAACATTTTCTGTCATGATTCAGATAGAGAATACAATTCTAAACAACTTTCCAATTTACTTCTATTATATCATTTGCTTTGTCCTCTTTTTATCCTTTGTTGAAGGAGTTGTAGTGCACTACTGGGAGTTAGCTGAAAATATTGGGTGATATGTGAAGCCACCAATTCACAGCTCCTGAACCTACCTAGGTATGCTTTTCAACAAAGGATACCAAACAAATTAGATAATACAAGTAAATTGGAAAGTTGTTTAAAATCTCATAAAAGTAAAAATTGTGTTTCATGTTCCTTTAAGTTCAGCAATCACAATCCATCCGACCATAGATTTACGACTAAATATAAAAACAAAATAGACGCATTGAATTCAACAGCCAAAGGCACTTGATAAATGTTCAACACCCACAGATCGAACGATATCAGGTAAATAACGAGATCTTTAAACAATAAATGTTGCACGGACTCATAAAAGAAAATGGTGCTGCCCGTGCCAGTAACAATAAGGCCCTTTGTGATGATGATTACATCGAGCTAAATAAAAAATACTGAACATGTTATTGTCGTCAATTTAATGTAAAAGAAAACATATCTACATATCTGGTGGCGTTACATACATACACCTTGTGATTGGTTAACCAGGTGTGTTCAGCTAGGACCTAGAAGTGTATTATTTGCATGGAACTGAACTTATCCACTTTGCAGGTGTTAAACACATAGTTAAAGCATTTAATTGTTGTGCCATTACAAGTTTTTAAAACATTATATAATTTATTTTGCACACTTATATCCCTTTAAACCACTGATCATGCTTAAAAGATACAGGAAACCCCAATATTTTCTTTCATGATTTGGATAGAACATACAATTTTAAACACATTTCTAATTTACTTCTATTATCAAATTTGCTTCATTCTCTTGGTATCCTTTGCTGAAGGAGCAGCATTGCACTACTGGCAGCTAGCTGAACACATCTATTTAGCCAATCACAAGAGACAAAATGTGTGCAGGCACCAATCAGTAGCGAGCTCCCAGTAGTGTAGGATATGTGAATATTATTTTTCAACAAGACTAACCAAGAGAACAAAGCACATTTGAAAATACAAGTGAATTTCAAAGTGTCTTGAAATAACGTGCTCTATCTGAATCATGCAGGTTTAATTTTGACTTTCCTATGCTATATCTAATACCAATTCTGTGAATAGTTTATGAATATATTTTCAGGATTATAAAAATCTTTTGAATTATTTTAAACACACATTTAGCTGTTGATTATATTAGTGTTACAAACATGAGTGGACTTATCCTCTTGGTTGGCAAACACAAACCTAGATATTCTGTGAAACTGTGAAAGGGTTGATTTGAAAACTAAATGACAGCTTGTTAGCAATCACTAAAACAATTTAGCTTACAGTATAGCTGGAAAGGGTGTAATAAGGATTTGCACTATTTATGTAAGGTATTTCTTAAATAAAATATGCGTTACTTAGTTTTTTATACAGAACTAGTTGTTTTTCCCCATTTGTATTAAGATATAGGACAGGACTTTTATTCTACTAGGCAAAAAAAAACTAAGAATCTCTGCTGCCAATTCTGATAATGCAGTTCTCTAGAATGTGTACATAACTGAACTGAGTGACAGGTACACTGTATATAAATGTGTTCAGTAAATGTATGCTGTATCCGGACTGGCACTAACAGGATGTGTACACCGACTAAACATTTATGGTTTAAAAAAAAAAAAAATCCACTTCCCAGGTGGCAGTCAGCTTCACAAAACCCTTACATTTCTTACATTTGGTCAATTAGTTTTTACCTAAATCCATTGCATTTTGCGGTTTGCTTTTAGGGAGTTAAAAAAATTTCACAGCTTTTATTTTCAGTCTGTAAAGTACATTTTAAAACCTTTATTTATAAGCTGAGCAGAAATGGACTTGTTCTCTAGTAAGTTTTTACTGGTATACTTTCAGTACACACGCTAAGGGGTAACGCAACTCAAGGGTACATTTTTTTATTATATTTTTACTTCCTAAATGGACAGCAACTAATTAAAATTGTTTGCTGATTGGTAGAGCTACCCAGGTGCTGAACCAAAAATGGGCCAGCTCCCAAGCTTACATTCCTGCTTTTTAAAATAAAGATACCAAGAGAACAAAGAAAATGTGATAATAGGAGTACATTAGAAAGTTGATAAAACTGCATGCTCTGTAATGAAAGAACAAATTTGAGTTTTAAACGGGTAAGAAACCCAGAATTGTTCTTCATGATTCAGATACAGCATTCAATTTTCAGTTTTCAATCTTACTTCTCTTATTAAAATGACTTTGATCTCATGATGTTCTTGGTCGGATAGAATACGCACGTAGGTAGTGTGCACGAGTCTGGAGAACTTTTGGCAGCAGCTTTTGAAGACTAGATTGTGCATACAGTGCTGCAATCTATAACACTGTTAAAAGCATTCTTGCAAAACTGCTACCATAGAATGTCCCAAAAACAAGCATGCTCTTTAGCATCCTACCTGCTTTTCAACAAAAGATACCAAGAAAACAAAGTCAATTTAACAATAGAATTTTAAAGATTTTTTGTTTTGTATTTTTTTTTTATTGTACATCCTACTTAATAAATCCCCACACACACATTTTTTATAGTTACCCATCAGGGAGAAAAGTTAAAGGGATATGAAACCCAAAAATTGTCTCATGATTCAGTTAGAGCAGTGATTTTAACCAACGTTCCAATTTATTTCTATTATCAATTTGTTCTATGTTCTCTTGGTATCTTTTGTTAAAAAGCAGGGACTTCTGCTTAGGAGCCGGACCATTTCTGGAGCACTAAATGGCAGCACTATTTCCTGCCATGAAGTGCTCCAGATGCCTACTTAAGTACCTAGGTATCTCTTCAATACAGAATATCATGGGAACAAAGAAAATTTGGTAATAGAAGTAAATTGGAAACATTTTTAAAATTCTATGCTCTGTCTGAATCACAGAAGACAATGTTTGGTTTTGATGTCCCTTTAATTGTACACTCAATATTAAAAGGGCTATTATAGTGATAAAATGAAATGCTCTAATTCGTATGACCCAGCTGTGCTTTAAACGCGGCTGATTGAATCAGCAACAGTTTCCTTTCTGGAACAGCAGTTCTCTGCAGCTCCTATGCAGTACTTTACCCAAACACATAGCTATGCAGGGTCAATAATGATAAAAAGTGCATGCTCTAATACAAAGGGTATCTGTCTACAGAACTGGGCCACAAAATCTCGCTACCAATAACATCACACTTCAACAACGTAACCAATCCCCCATCTCAACAAAGGTGTGTAAGGACAATCTGGTAGTTACGGTTAAAAGGGACAGTGTACTGTAAAATTGTGTGTCCAGTGACTTGTTATCCCAGCTGCAGAGTATAAAATGTATGAGAAAGTGATGTTTTGCTTTATTTGTGTATATGAAATAGCTAATTTTGTTTTTTGAAACCACAACTCATTAAAATGGGATGATCTTGCAGGGAAATCATGTGTTGTATCACTTTCTGTACACACACACACTTCTTTAGATAATCTCTGTCTGTATACCAAAGCCAAGTAATTAAAGAGAACAATTGAAAATTAAATTGTATTGATTATCTCTTACCTCCCACTGGGAGTCTAATTTCTTTTGCTGGTTATGCTTACATAGCTTTTCTATAGCCTATACTTAAAGGGACATGAAACCAATTTTTGGTTTTCACGATTCAGATAGAGCAGGCAGTTTTAAGCAACTTTCCAATTTACTTCTATTATGTAATTTGTTTTGTCCTCTTGGTATCTCTTTGTTGAAAAGGATACCTAGGTAGATCAGGAGCTGCTAATTGCTGCACATATATGCCTCATGCATTAACTAGCTCCCAGTAATCCATTGCTGCGTCTTCAACAAAGAATACAAAATTATATAATAGAAGTAAATTGCAAAGTTATTTAAAACGGTATTCTCTATCTGAATCATGAAAAAAAATGAATCTTTCAGTATAGGTAGGGATATCACAGGCAAAATCGGCTATTTCAAATGCAGAAATAAAGGCAAATTAGCTATATGTAAATAATTTAATATCCAGGTAAAATGGATCATAAGGAACAAATTAAGGGGGGGGGTAGGTTAAATGTTAGTTCCCTGGTATCAATTCATGAAAAATAAGCTATCTGCAATCCAAAGGGTTAACAGGAGGTAGATACATAAATTGATGATAGACAGATATAAAAATAAAGGGGGGTTCTAGGCAAAAACCCTTATAAATGTATGAAATATATTTTATTTTCTGTATTAATATCCAGTCACAGTAATGTAACTGACATTGACACTGCAGACAAAAGGGGTTCATTGCATTCGGGAGCAAACCAACAAGAACACGGGGGAGGCCAACTTCAACATATACACATTTTACTTGCAAACCAACACCCCCCTCATAAGCACAGCAGCAGCCGCCGCACAGCCTCACATCTGGCCCACACACACCACCACAGGCTTGGCCTTTTGTAACCACAGGCTGCCAATCCCCATCACGAGTACAGTGCACACCCCCCTGCATTAACGTATTGTGTAAGCCCGTGTTCACCTTCAGCAAGCTGCACATGGGAGCCTAGTAAACATAAACACCAAAGGCGGCTGGGAGCAGCAGGCCAGGCCTCCAATGTGCTCATGCAGTACCCTGCTTGCCATAAGATAATATTACCTCATGTAATTAAAAACAGGGAACAAACACCAACATTAGTAAGATATTTAAATATGCATTTACATAAAAAAACATTAAACATCTTTAAAAAAAACAGTTACTAGGAGGAAAAATGTATATAACCTTTAAACGCCAAATTAATGCAGCTATTAATGAATGCATCAGAAATAACCATTGTCTGGGGTTTCTGTGCACTGATAAAACGCTGTAAAAAATATTACACCCCAATATATCCTGCACAGTACACCCCAATATATTCTGCACAGTACACCCCTAAAAAATATTCTGCACATTACACAAGCAGCACTCACTGAATATCTCTAAACATTCCAGAATGTTTCAGTCACTGAGAGATAATTCGGTTTTACTCCTCTGGGATCCAAAACCAACCAAGGTCCATAAAAGCCTGGGGCTTAGTACTACCCAGCGTGCAGGATGCCCCCCAAGGATTACATTAGGGGGTCGTGCTTCTTGCAATTATCTGGCACCCGTTACATTTGTATGGAGCACAAAGGGGAGATATACAAAGAAAATAATACAAATAAAGTATATAATTAACAAAACAGCTTGGAGTTTGTGATGGGAGAGAAGGGGAGAAATCATAATTTAACCTCTTAGCTGCCAGACACAGTTGCAAGGCAATGTGTTGCAGCCCTCTCTGGCAGCCAGGGGGTTAGTCAATGCACATTATACAGCTTGGCACAGAGCTTGCACTTACCCTTCACCCAAAAGAATGGGCAGCCAATGTCCAGATGTCTGATCCAGATGTCGCTGTCTTTTTTTGTTTTATTTCCCTCCTATTCTGCAATGCCAATAAATCCTTCTGTAGGAATATCCAGCAGCTGGCTCTGCCACCCTGTAAGAGCAGAGGGCGAGGGTGCAGCCCTGCTTAGGTTTAACAGCACAAGGGCTGTAAGAGGAGATGAAACTGCAAAAATAAATTGGGATCTGGTTCAGAAAAGCTATATATAGGACAAGCACGTAGTGTAGCTGCTGCTTGTGCACAGCCTCATGCGGTCGGCAAGGGAAATTAGCATTTGTCTGGGCTCTTTTTTTTCCTTCGTTGTGGGCTGTAGAGAAAGGACCCTCCCTTTGCCAGATCACAAGCTGGGTGTCTGTGCAGGGAGAGGGGAGGAGATAAGCAGAGAGAGGGAGGAGGAAAGCGGGCAGGGTTAGTTAGATGGATGCTAAGTTTAGGGGAAATGATACTATACTAACGGTACATAGGGGAGATGATACTATACTAACGGTACATAGGGGAGATGAGGGACCGGTGATAAGGGAGGAAAGGACAGGGGTTATATGAACAGAAGTCGGGAGCTTAGTCAGGATCAATGAGTTACAGACGGTAATGGAAGGCGAGGAAAAATAACAGAGATTAAGAGCAATAACTCATAATATGGCAAAACAAAGGGAACTGAAAGACTAAGTTTTGTGTCATATTATGCCAAGTTACTGCTATCAGATTTACTTTCTTCTTTTGGTGTCCTTTGTTGAAAACAAAGCAGGCAGGCTCAGGAACAGGCAGCAATGCACTACTGGGAGCTAGTGGGTGAATGATATCTCTACACATATACCTCTTGCCACGGACGCACCATGTGTTCAGGTAGCTCCCAGTACTGCATTGCTGCTCTGTGGCTGACTTTAGATATGTGTTTAATCACTTTGCAGGGGTTTAAACACATAGTTATATGCATTATATAATGCAAGAACAAAATGTTCCAACACATTACACTTATATGTCCCTTTAAGTATGAACATGTCTAAGTATTTATGTATAGTGATGCCATCCAGCAGCTATTTACCAAAGTGGCCTATTAAAGTTGAAAATAAGAAATAGAAATAAAGGCCATAATGGTCACGCTTCTTCCATATTGGAATCTAATAATAAACAAATTATCATTTAAAATCAGTCCTAGCAACTTTAGTTACTGATTTCTGCTGTATATTTCATAATGCAAATAGCGAAGGTATTTTTTCCCCAGGCCAGAAGAGGTGGCAGCCCTATGTAGGTATCGTGTAATGTGTGTGAGTGGTACATTGCTGAGGATGCTGAGTAGATTTCTGCATGAAAGGAGTAGTTTTTCAAGGGTACGGATACAGCAGTGTAATTAGTATTTGTACTGCCCTAGGCACTGGTAAATCTGCTGCCCCGCAAACCCCAAAATGTTTACCTTGTATTTGAAATTGCCTTGTATTTCTCACAACCAGAAACCAATGATTGGTCCAGCACACTTACTAGACAACCAACCAGGAAACATACACCTACATTACGAGTTTTGCACTAAACAGGGTGCGAAACGAACGCAACAAAAGTTGCATTATTTCACCTCCATAGCGCTGCCATTACGAGTTTCTGAAAATCCTCCTTGTGCGTGCGATATGGTGGCGATATGCTCCATACCGCACAAAAGCGAAGGGCTGCTTTGACGTGCTCGTGCATGCTTTCCCATATAGACATCAATGGGGAGAGAGTGTTAGAAAAAAAAAACTAACACCTGAAGCGTGGAATGGCGATCGCTGTAACGCAACCCCATTGATGGGGGAAAAAAAGTTACGTTTAAACCTAACACCCTAACATAAACCCCTAGTCTAAACACCCCTAATCCGCCGCCCCCGACAACGCCACCACCTAAATAAAGTTATTAACCCCTAATCTGCTGCCCCGACATCGCCGACACTAATTCAAATTATTAACCCCTATTCCGCCGCTCCTCGACATCACTGCCACTATAATAAATGTATTAACCCCATTCCGCCGCTCCCGACATCACGGACACCTAAATAAAGTTATTAACCCCTAATCTGCCACTCTCGACATCGCCACCACTAATAAAAGTTATTAACCCCTATTCCGCCACTCCCCTATCACTGCCGCTATAATAAAGTTATTAACCCCTAAACCTCCGACCTCCCACATCTCCGCCACTAAATAAACCTATAAACCCCTAAACCGCAGGCCCCCCATTGGTAGTTTATTTTAGGCTAGGGGGTGTTTTTATTTTGGGGGTTTTATTTTATTTTTATAGGGCTATTAGATTAGGTGTAATTGTTTTTATTTTTGAAAATTTCATTTATTTTTTTTGTAATCTTAGTGTTTTTTATTTTTCGTGATTTTAGTGTTAATTATTTTTGGTAAACTTAGAATTTTTAAATTTTTCTTAGGATTTGTTTTTTTTTAGTTGTAATTTAGATTTTTTTTTTGTAGTTTAGATATTTTAATTGGTAGTTTATTTTAGTTATGTTAGGTAAATTTATAGTTTAATGTTAGGTTTATTTTTATTTCACAAGTTTTTATTTATTTTAAGATAGTTATATTGTAATTTTAATTTAAAGTTAGGGGGGTGTTAGGTTTAGGGGTTAATAGTTTAATTTAGTGTTTTGCGATGTGGGGGCCGGCAGTTTAGGGGTTAATAGGTTTATTTAGTGGCGGAGATGTGGGAGGCTGGAGGTTTAGGGTTTAATAACTTTATTTAGTGGCGGTGATGTCAGGGAGCGGCGGAATAGGGGTTAATAACTTTATTATAGTGGCAGCGATTTTGGGGTGCGGGGGAATAGGGGTTAATATATAGTTAGATAGTGTTGGCAATGTGGGTGGGTGGCCCATTAGGGGTTAATAACTTTATTGAATAGTCGCAATGTGGGTGGGTGGCAGATTAGGGGTTAATAGGTTTAATATAGCGTTTGTGATGCAGGAGGGCGGCGGTTTAGGGGTTAATAGGTAGTTTCTGGGTGTTAGTGTACTTTATAACAGTTTAGTTATGAGTTTTGTGAAACATTTTTGTTAAACAAAATCCATAACTACTGCTCTCAGATGGCGGTAAGGATCGTGTCAGTATAGGCTGTAATGCAAGCATTTTAGCCTCACTGCACAACCTGTAATACCAGCGCTATGAAAATCCCACCCAAAAACTTCAGACAGGACATGCAATTTTTTTTTTTTTTTTTTTTTTTAAATTCTTTTTATTGAAGAGACATAGGAGCAAGACAACATATTCACATGCATTCAAAGTGAGATTACAGAGAATAAGTTACAGCAGAGTTCTAGGTTACATTATAAGCATCGATATACAGTTTTCGCATATTTCCAAGAAAAAATGAAAGATACTTATGTATCTAGAGGTACATAAAGCCCGTTCAGGGATTTTCTTATGTTGCACCCATGTCCCTAAATTTTATAATATCATCAAAACTAAACTAAGCTAAATAAAAACCTCAACTAAACACTAACTAAAATAAAACAAAACCAATCCCCTCTCCCCCCAAGAACATGGATATATATATATTTCACCCTGTAAAGCCGATTGATAATGTGGTCCCACAAGTAAAGGTTCAGTGTCATAATGAATAATGGTTGTGTGCGAGTGTTGGACAATTCGAGATACGCCATAGCCCGTGGCTTGTGGACCAGGAAGAGGGATCTAAAGAGTAAGACCGTAAGGACCATTCTTTAACCTGGAGCTTGTGTTAGATAACAGGGAATGTTTGGAAGCTAGAAAAGTAAAAGACAAGAGGATAATGTGCTGAGGTCTATAGGAGTAATACAGCTGGCAGCTAGAAAGTTTACCTCTGTATTTATGCAATGGGGGACATCCAGATGTACAATACTTCCAAGAATGTATAGGCAAAAGAAACTTTTGGCAGCTTTAAATATATAGATATGCTCAAAGTGGGGTGTTGACAATTCGACTTGTATTTGTGTTGTCAGCAGTATAAATGGGTACTACAGATGGGTTGGGTATACAGATGCAGCAGTCAGACGATTAGTAGTTTACCGCCATAGGAGCTAGAAGGGGGGGGATGGGGGGCATGGGGTGGGGGCTCCCTGCCCAAGTGTTAACAGCGTTGGTACCCCATCAAACAAAGTTATGAGACATGGGAACAAGACAACATATACAATCAAAGTAAGACTACAGAGAATGGGTCACAATCAGAGTTCTAGGTTAAGGACTACATTATAGGCATCGATATACAGTATTCGCATATTTTTGAGAAAAATGAAAGGTACTTACGCATTTAAAGATATATAAAGATTGTTTAGGCACTTTCTTATGTGGCACCCATGTCCCCAGGTTTTATAATATCAACAGAACTGAACTAAGCTAAATAAAACTCAAATTAAACACTGACTGAAATAAAAAATAAAACAAAACCAAACCTGGTTAACTATCTATGTGCATAGTTTCTCATGTTACATTTATAGAGAGCCAACTGATCAAGAGCCCGCTATGTAAGGCAGAAGAGATATAAGATATGATTGTGTCCATAAAACAAAAAAAAAGAACAGTATGATCTTTAACAGCAATATGCAGGACAGATAACACCACATATATTTATGTTTTCATAAATGCCACAACTAAAGCGTTTCACAACTGGCATCATGGAGTCCTGTACAGTCATAGATTACACAGTGAGCTAAAAAGCTAGCAAGGCAGTCAGAGTATAATAAAGTCATAGTTGTCAGTTAGTTATGCCCTAATTGAGCAGACAAAATAATCAGGGCGATATACTAGCCAGCATTCAAGATAGTCGATCAGTCAGCCAGCCAATGCCCCTTGCTCTGCAGTCATATTCGGCACTGTCCTGAACATGGATTCTCAGTGTGAGCTCATGTGCCGATACATGGCGTCTTGCAATAGCTCTGCAGAAACCTCTCCAAGCTGCTTCAGGTTTAATGGTGAGTGGTGTAGATGTAAGATTAGTCGTACCTTGATGGTAATTTTGCCATCCTCCACGCTGAACCGCGAACCTATGTTGCAGGATAAGGGAATTCTTAGTGTGCTTTATAGGGCTATGGGAGTAATAGGCAGTGCTTCCCTTATTGCTCAGGTCTTTGTGAATATGCACCAGAGAGTGTGAGGGGGGCGACGGCAAGCCCCAATACAATTCACAGTATGGCTCCGCAGAAAGTTCCAGTAGCTGCAGGTGTAGGGGAGCTGTGGTTATCACTGGTGTCTCCGTCGCTGCCCCCAGCTGCGCAAAAGCCAGGTCTGGAAGATCGCTCGATGTCTCATATGGGTAGGATACAATATCATGCGTTATAGAATGCCGGTCAAGGCCAGTGTGACTTGAAGTGTCTCTCTCCGACTGAGGGGTTTGTTCCGAAATATTCAGTGCTGTGCAGAGATTTGTGCAAGAGGATATAAGCAGATCCAGTCTAGGCATGAAAAAGGCTTTTATTTCAGCCAATACTTGGAGGGTTGCATCCGTTTCCCCTGTAGTGAGGGTTTCCACTGTGCCGGTACACCACATGGCAGTAGCTTGCCTGTCCCTTTGTTGCGTCCCTTTTTAGATATGCGGTTACAAAAGTATGTACAGAGTGGCAGCAGAGCACACGCCACGGCGCCAAATGGCCTTCTTAGTCTTATGCTGCGACCGGGGGCTAGGGCAGATGGAGTGCCCTACACAATTAAAATATCGACTGGCGATGCCCAGGGCAGGGTCTCCCAGTAAGATGTATGATGTGGGGGTCTGGATGGTCTGGCAGGACATGCAATTTTAAACAACTTTCCAATTTACTTTTATCATCAAATTTGCATTGTTCTCTTGGTATTCTTTGTAGAAAGCTAAATTTAGGTAGGCTCATATGCTAATTTCTAAGCTCTCGAAGGCCGCCTCTTGTCTCATTGCATTTTTACAGTTTTTCACAGCTAGACAGCACTAAAACATGTGTGTCACATTTAAAAACATTGTGCTCACTCCCATTCAGTCAGCACTAATTGGCTAAAATGCAAGTCTGTCAAAAGAACTCAAATAAGGGGGCAGTCTATAGAGGCTTAGATACAACAGTAATAAGAGAGGTAAAAAATATATCAAGATAACCGTGTTGGTTATTCAAAACTGGAGAATGGGTAAGAAAGGGATTATCTATCTTTTTAAACAATAAAACTTCTGGAGTAGACTGTCTCTTTAACGATTAAAAGCCACCCAAATCCTGCTCAGCACAAGCCTAGTCGGCCTACGATAAAATCCACCTCTGGACCAATAGAGTTTTAATCTGTCTCTTCACAATAGACAGGAATCTTTTAAATTGTTGAAACTGATCTTCCATAATTTGGGAAGATACTATGTTTACTGGAGTAGACTTACAGGGCTCCATGTACTAAGCCGTCAATTCATCCGTCATTGTAGACGCGGATAAACTCGCCGTTACTCGCCGCGGGCGAAATGGTGTCCGCTGTCGCTATGTACTAATATTCCCCCAATAAATAGACAAGTCTAGCCCGCCGCGAGCAGTTGCGGATTGTTGATAAATTTGACGCCTCGCTCGCCGCGACTAAGCTGATGGTACTTAACTTTTAGTTGAATTGTCTGGCCAATTATTAACACGTGACATGCAAGGTGTCACGAACATCATAGTAGTCGCGGGAATAGAATTTTGCTCCTATAAAAGTTCAACTTATCTAAACAACTTTATTATTGTTCAAAATTTTTTGAAGAGTGATAACAGAGCGTTATTTTTGTAATATTTATTTACAATTTGGATATGGCTTCATCTGGATCTGATAATATATAAATATTAATATAAAAATAATTATAAAGATTGACAACTAACAATACAAATTTAAATAGATTACTCTTTAATTACAGTCGACAAATTGGGCGCAATTTATGTACATGGAAATGAGAGACAAATTAGACGCCAGTTATGCTGTAAGTACAATGCTGATATTACTGCCTTTTATATATGTCTAGACTGGCGTCTAGATTGACTTTCCTATTGTTTTGTACCTTGCCCGCCACCTAAAAGGTGGCGAGGCAAAAATAGCGAGGTGGGAGCGGAAATTGTAGCGAGCGGACAAATAGATTTTTTAGTACATTCGTTTTTTGGCGAGTTGGTGGTCAAATGTGTCTAATTACAGTGAAAAATGGAGCGGTAGCGAGGTTTGGCGGATAAGTACGCTCGCAATTTTAAAGATGCGAGTTTTAACACAATTGACGGCTTTGTACATATCAGTTTGCGAGTTTTGACGCGAGATTTGTTGCGGGTAGCTCGCTGACTGCTTAGTACATGGAGCCCACAGTGTTTATATCAAACCGTATGGCAAAACAGGAAAGAGATAAATAAACTGCAACATCCCAAGTAATCAATAAAATATAGAGAAATCAATACAATATTGTTACACAGTGTAGTGCGGAAATGTTCTGGGTGACTTTAAAGAGACGTTGTATTTAATAATTTTCTATCATGCACATAAAATGTCTGAAGAAATGCTAAGTGAAAGCTGGTGGAATTAGTTGAAACTGATACAGCAGTATTGTTTTGTACTTCCTACTAATTCTCATTGGCTGAAAAGGACAATTACCTCTCCATTTACTGGTAGAAAGAGACACACCTCTGCAAGTGAGATAAGTAAAGTTTATTTTATACAAGACTGAGTTTTCAAAAGAAAAAAATGAAATACAGTTTGAAATTACATTTATTTTTTAGATTAAACAAAGAGAACAGCTGTATATTTAGGAACTCGCTTGCCAGGATGCCACCTTTGCCATAAGTTAATTTGTGAATTGTCTGCCGTACTCCGTACTAGATCTGCCCCATTCAAGTGCTGTTATTCTGAAGTGGAAGCACTTAAAAGTATAGGAAAGTCAAAATTAAATGTGCATTATTCAGATAGTGCAGGTTATTTTGAGACACTTTAAAATTCACTTCTATTTTCTAATGTGCTTCGTTCTCTTAGTATCCCTTGTTGAAAAAGAATAAGCACACATCCTACACTAGTGGGAGCTGGCAGCTGATTGGTGCCTGCACACATTTGTCTCTTGTGATTGGCTAAATAGATGTGTTCAGGTAGCTGCCAGTAGTGCAGTGCTGTTCCTTCAGCAAAGGATAACAAGATAATGAAGCAAATTTGACAATAGAAGCAAATTGGAAAGTTGTTAAAAATTGTATATTCTATCCAAATCATGAAAAAAAAGTTTGGGGTTTCCTGTCCCTTTAAGAACATCAACACGCAAAGGTAGACCAGGCAAATTTACAGAGCAGGATAACAGAGAGCTAAAGAGCATAGCGCATAAACATTGTCTATCATCTGTTGCATCACTCACTACAGGGTTCCAAACTGCCTCTGGAAGCAACATCAGCACAAGAACTGTGCACTGGGACCTTCATGAAATGGGTTTCCATGACCGAGCAGCTATACTCAATCCTCTTGACATGTAATGCCAAGCATCAGCTGGAATGGTGTAAAGCACACCACAACTGGACTCTGGAACACTGGAAACATATTCTCTGGAGCAATCAATCATGCTTCACTATCTGGCAGTCTGATGGAAGAATCTAGGTGTGGCGGATTCCAGGAGAACACTACCTTCCTGAATGCATAGTGCCTACTTAAAGTTTGGTGGAGGAGGGATAATGGTCTAGGGCTGTTTTTTAGGGTTTGGGCTAGGCCCCTTATTTCCAGTGAAGGCTCATGTTAATGCTACAGGATACATAGATATTTTAGACAATTGGGTGCTTCCAACTTTGTGGCAGTAGTTTGAGGAAGGCCCTTAACTGTTCCAGCATGATTGTGTCCCTGTGCAGAATGTGAGGCCCATGAAGACATGGTTTCATTAGTCCGGTGTGGAGGAACTCAAATGGCCTTCACAGAGACCTCAACCCTATTGAACACTATTTGGGTGAATTGGAATGCCATTTGTGAGCCAGACCTTCTTCTCCAACATCAGTGCCTGACCTTACAAATGCTCTTTTGGCTGAATGGGCACAAATTCCCACAGATTCACTCCAAAATCTTGTGGAGAGCTTACCCAGAAGAGTTGCAGCTGTTATAGCCGCAAAAGGGGACCAACTCAAAGCCCATGGTTTTGGAACAAGATGTCCAACAAGGTTATATAGGTGTGATAACAAATTGAATTGAGTTGTTTAGTGCGCGCTAAAGGATGGTAATACTAAACACTACTCTAAAGATACAATCTCTGTATGTATCAAACACAAGTAAAATACTAAAAAAGCGAAGCCTAAGCTTCAGGATAGAGAAAGTGCGCTAGTAAGCTTAAAGTATACACACCATATACAGATTAAAGTAGAAATTTAATGAACATATAGAACATGATAATATATAAAAATACTAAAAAAGGGACGTCTCCCTGTAAGGTGATGTTGATGGGGAAAAAATCCTAATAAAGAAGCAAGTTAGAACCTATACATAAAGCGAATATTACAGGTACCAATTAAAACTGGTAATATAAAAAAGATTATAACATAAAAATAATATGGTGTTACCGAGGAGAAACAGTCCTTCGGTCAAGGCTTGGACCGCGGCTACAGTAACTGCCGTTCCTGGAGACAGAAGTGTACAAAACCTCTGCACATGTGAGTCGGCGTCTGACGTCACAGGCTTCTCGTCGGCTACTCTCAGGGTGTAAAGGAAAAGCAGCTGATTACTGTGTCCTGGTGGGGACTTTCTGTGAAGGCAGACTTGGCTGCTGTAGATATATTTCTTGATCCAATGCGATAGTGGGGCACAAGTTATCCCTCACTCTGGGATATTCAAAGAAGCTGGAAACCCGGGTTTAGAGTTGCAGTACAGACTGTACTGAGATATCCCTTATTGATTCAAAGTAACAGTGTCACAG
Organism: Bombina bombina; assembly: GCF_027579735.1. Taxonomy (NCBI): domain Eukaryota; kingdom Metazoa; phylum Chordata; class Amphibia; order Anura; family Bombinatoridae; genus Bombina; species Bombina bombina. The sequence goes on from NC_069500.1 coordinate 1,379,743,233, forward strand.
TGTCACAAATGCAAGCGACGCGTTTCGCCCTCCCTTGGGCTTTATCAAGATCTTGATCTTGATGTTCTATATGTTCATTAAATTTCTACTTTAATCTGTATATGGTGTGTATACTTTAAGCTTACTAGCGCACTTTCTCTATCCTGAAGCTTAGGCTTCGCTATTTTAGTTTTTTTATATAGGTGTGATAGTCAGGTGTTCATATACTTTTGTCCATATAGTGTATGTGCAGCCACCAATCAGCAGCTATCTCCCAGACGGTCATTGTTCAAAGTTGTTCAAAATGATATGCTTTATCTGAAACATGAAAGTTTCATTTTTACTTTACTGCCTCTTCAAATACATAATTCTACAGGAGGATTTGGTTGAACAATTTAGAGAAATACTGACATAGACACTAAAACAGTATAACTTAGTAACATTTAGAATAATGAATATATCATTAAATTAATTAAAATATCATTCATCCTTGATGTACCTGTGAAAGAGAAAATATTTTATTATGTATAACTTTTTCTTTACTTAAAATAAAATCAACTTATCAGAGTATCTGCTATATGAGTAGTTACCATTCAGCTACACTTTTTACTTTGATTTGCATGGTGGAAAATACAGCCAATCAATATACTTTGCTTTACTGTGAACTTGTGAAATTTCACCATAATATTTTATAGTCATTTTACAGATAGAGAAGCGCTCTACCAGGAATGAACAGACCCCAAAAGATTGTTCTGTGGCGAATTACCACCTGGGATCAGCTTATTTTAGCCTAGTTGTGCTTTTCACAGAGGAGACCTTTCCTGAAGAATATCAGTCATATCTCACCTAGTAAGGTCAGTCCAGCCCCGAAATACCAGGCAATTCTCCTCTCAACAAGGAACATGGCAACCACAGCTGGTTCTGGTCAGCTATAATTAAAGGGTGTGGTGCTGCTGATATAACTCTTCTTTTCTCTTAAGGTCACAACTTATTTTCATGTACGTGTGGTATTTCCTAGACCATGTACCCTCTTTTGAATGGTTTCTATTGTCTAGTCAAGTCACACTGTGAGTCACTCTTTTGAGTATCTTCTCCAAATCACACTATGGATAATCATTTTCATGCTCTGAGCAGGGAGCAGAGCCAGACTGGGTAATCAAACCAGCCCTGCAAATTTATTAAGACCAAGGAGTATCCCAATAATCACCTTGAAAAAAAGGTGGCGTGATTCTGCAGACTCAATGGAAAATATGGCTGGTCTTCAAATCTTTCCAGGGCTGCTTTTTTATTCCAAGTCCAGCCATGGCTCTCAGTAATGCATTGCTGCTCCTTCAACTAAGAATACAAAGAGAATGAAGCAAATTTGTTCATTAGAAGTAAATTAGAACGATTTTTAAAATTGATTGCCCTATCTGAATAATGAAAAAATAAAATTGGGTTTCATGTCCCTTTAAAAATTTTATGTAAAAAAAAAATATATATCTATTTTAGAGGTACTTGTGACTTTATATTACATTACTGTAAACAGCTTATCACATTTTTTTTGCATTGTCACAACTATTTTGAATCACCTCTTACTATTAGTGCCTGTTCATTGATCAGTGATACATTTTGCTGCTTATTTCTGATCTCCGGTTCTCCTTTTACTAATCCCCAGACTGCTAATATTCCAACTGTTTTGTTTCAGGTGTTATTTGACCTTTTTTATTACATTCCTGGGATAGAATATTATCAAGCTACTACTCATCCTTTAGTCCATACCTGCATAGACATTTACCACGGTCCTGACCCTCAGTGTACATTCTGCACAAAATGCAGCACATATATATTGTTCAATTACGTTTACGCCTGCTAATCAAGGCAAACATTTTTACCATGTTATTTAGGGAACACAGGAGTGGAGAGAACAGAGTTTGCAAAACACTGTTTTATTCCATGATTTAAAGGGATATGAAACCCAATTTTTTCTTTCTTGATTCAGATAGAGCATGCGATTTAAAAAATAATTTTCTAATTTACTCCTATTATCATTTTTTCCTCATTCTCTTGGTTTCTTTATTTGAAAAAAAAAACAGGAATGTAAGCTTAAAGGGACACTGTAGCAAAAAAAAATATTTCATGATTCAGATAGAGCATTTAATTGTAAGCAACTTTCTATTTTACTTCTATTATCAATTTTTCTTCATTCTCTTGCAATCTTTATTTGAAAAGAAGGCATCTCAGCTAAGGAGCCAGCAAATTGTGGGTTCAGAACCATGGACAGCATTTGTTTTAAGGTGCTGTCCAATCAGCAAGGACAACCCAGGTTGTTCACCTAAAATGGGCCGGCATCTAAACTTACATTCTTGCTTTTCAAATAAACTTAACAAGAAAATGAAGACAATTTGATAATAGGAGTAAATTAGAAAGTTGCTTAAAATTGCATGCTCTATCTGAATCACAAAATAATTTTTTTGGCTACAGTGTCCCTTTAAGAGCTGACCCATTTTTGGTTCAGAACCCTGGGTAGCGCTTGCTCATTGGTGGCTACATTTAACCACCAATCAGCAAACGTCAACCAGCATTTTTAGAGGGAGGGAGCGAAGTGAAAGGGCAATTTTTAACTTATTGCCGAGTGCTCAGAGGCGCAGATCTGTGGAGGAACTGGAGGAGCCTAGACACAGCCGATGGTTTTGTCACAGTCGCAATGCTGGGGGTAGTTACGCTGCTACTTTTTTAAGTTGGTCAGTCACAAATAATTTTCATGTAACATTGGCTGAAGCTCCAGACCCAAACAATCGAAACAGACTGCCAGTTGCTCCACTAGTTTTCTCAGCTGGTGGCTGTGGCTGAGAATGACTCAACAAAGGAAGATGGCTATTTGAGTGTTGGGGTGCCACTGTCACCACGGCTTGTCCCATCCAGTGAACCAACAAGCCGCCCCCCTCTGACTCTCTTACAGTACTGCTGGTGATGGTGGCGGTGGCAGAGGGTCGCACCATTGCATGTGCTGTCGTTGCTGTGTGGTGTTTGCCACTAATGTTCTTGTGGTTCCTGTAGTAGCCGGGGAAGGAAAGAGTCTACGCTTAGAGGGGGTAGGGCCCTTCTTGACGGAATTATTTCTTAGCATTTTTGTTTTGTTTTTTATATTTAAAAATAAATAATTGCTGCAGGCAGAAACTTTTTAAAAATTGTATAACTATAAAAAAACCTGAGTGCAGCTTCAGAACAAACATTTTTATGTATAAATAAAATAATAAGTTTAAAAGTATAGGGAAGTCAAAATTACATTTGCAAAAATCAGATAGAGGGTGCAATTTTAAGACACTTTTTAAAATCACTTATATTTTAAAATGTGCTCTGTTCTCTTGGTAATTCGTGCCTGCGCACATTTGTCTCTTGTGACTGGCTAACTAAATGTGTTTGACAAAATGAAAGATCATATAGCTAATTACCACTTCAGATAAAGAAAACTGTTAAGAATCTGCACTGTAGCTTAAATTGAAAATTTTAGTTCTAAACCAAAATTTCAAATGAAATTAGTTTGAAATGAATATGACCATGAACATAAATGAACGAACACGAAAATTTTCATTTTACCAAAAAGAAAATTTTGGGAGAAACAATTTTTTTTCCCCCATGCACATCTCTAGTGCATAGTTTAACAGCAAAGCCTGATTAAAAAACAGCAGGTGCCCATATCTTGGAGTTTGAGAAGGTTTTTTGTTTTAGGATAAAGTATAATTAGCTGTAAGCTTTATTATTTCTTTAATTAATGGTATATTGGGTTAAGACAATGACACAAAGCAAGGCAGTGGCTAAAAATGAATTGACGGATAACAGATGACTAACATTTTCCCATTTCAGTAAGCTTCACATGACTCAATTCCATTTAAGAAAAAAAAGGTAATATATTTTATTTAAAGGGCCATTCTAGTGAACAAAAATACATGCTCCAATTCATTATAGCATATCATTGTAACGCTATTGTGGTTAAACACATAAATAATGTACTGCTTGGGAGCCACAAAGAACTGCTGGTCCCGAGCAGAAAATGCTGATGACCCAATCATGTAGCTAGGTCATGTGACTACTGCTGCTTATATTGTAAAAAGTTCAGCTCAAAAACAGCTTTTCTCAGCGACCCTGGGCAGCACTTACACTATGTTTTTAACCACATTGACTTGCAGTGTCATTGGTGTTAAAATGACATGCTATAATGAATTAAAATATTCATTTTTTTCACTAAAATGGTTCTTAACTTTACATTGGTTAGTTCAAGGATGCCCTCTGCACTAGTCTCTGTGGCCCCAGGGAAAAGTAGAACTAAAAAATGTGTACTTTAGTTTTTCTGTCCCTAGGAAAAGGCAGGATAAATATATATTCTTTGGTGGTCAAAACTCAAAAGAGCCCCCTAAAGTGGAGAACAGAAGATGAGAATATTCTGCAAACTTACCTAAATCCCCTGTGCCACTGAACATTTTTGTGCAGTATATCATTATTTGTATAGTTAAAGGGATACTGAACCCATTGTTTTTCTTTTATGATTCAGAGCATGCAATCTTAACCCCTTAAGGACCGGGCATTTCAGATTAAAACTTCCCCCAAAAAAACAGAGCATTTTTAGCATTTTTGCCCTCACTATATATATAAACAGAAATAGAGCCTTGTTTTTTTTATTTACCCATCAAAACTATATATATTTTTTTTAGTAGACAATCCAAAGTATTGATCTAGGTCCATTTTGGTATATTTCATGCCACCATGCTAAATGTATCCACCAATCAGCAAGCACTACCCAGGGTGCTGAACCAAAAGTGGGTTGGCTCCTTAGCCTTACATTCCTGTATTTTTTTTAAATAAAGATGCCAAGAGAACAAAGAAAAATTGATAATAAGAGTAAATAAGATAGTTGCTTAAAATTGCATGCTCTATCTGAATCATGAAATAAAAAAATTGGGTTCAGTTTCCCTTTAATAATCATACATTTATATGTGGTCCATAAGGCTTCTAAAATATTGCCCCCATGTGTAAGGAAGTTACGCATTTCTGGGTTGGTTAGGTAGCAGAGGACCAGAACTAAGGATTTTAAAAACATTTTAAAGGGATATGAAACCCAAAAAAAATATTTTGTGATTCAGACAGAGCATACAATATTAAACAACTTTCTGATTTACTTATATTATCATTTTATCTTTGTTTTCTTTGTATCTTTAGTTAAAAGCAGGGATGTAAGCTCAGGAGCATGCACGTGTCTGGAGCACTATATGGCAGCAGTTTTGCAAGAATGTTACCCATTTGCAAGAGCACTAGATGGCAGCACTATTTCCTGCCATGCAGTGCTCAAGACATCTACCTAGGTATCTCTTCAACAAAAAATACAATGGGAACAAAGCAAATTGCAAATTAGAAATAAATTGTATTTTTTTTTTTTAAATTGTATGCTCTGTCTGAGGCCCTGATGATCGAAAGTGCTATGAGGCGGAGAAATATTCCAAGAGATCTGCCGCTGTCTAAATATTCCAAGATCCCAACATAGCGGCATTGCCAAGAGGCGTTTACTATACACGCCATTAGTCGCGATGCTGGCTATAGATAGTACTCAGCTTCGCCGACCACATTGGCAATGTTTTTAGTAAAGGATCCCTGAAATAGAACTTCCGTGTGAATAACCACTAATCCTAATACCCCTAAACCAAAGTACCTCAAGATCGCAAACTAACACTACACTAATAAAGATTTATACTGCTTCATACCTACCGCAAGTACTATCCTATTAACCCCTATACCGTCACATACGCACCGCAAGTAATAAACTATTAACCGCTATACTGCCACTTACCCACCGCAAGTATCTATCCTGTTAAACCCTATACCGCCACATACCAACTGCAAATATCTATCCTATTAACCCCTATACTGCCACATACCCACCACAAGTATCTATCCTATTAACCCCTATACTGTTACATACCCACCAAAAGTAATAAACTATTAACCGCTATACCGCCACATACCAACCGCAAGTATCTATCCTATTAACCCCTATACTGCCATATACATACCAGAAGTATCTATCCTATTAACCCCTATACCGTTACATACTCACCGAAAGTAATAAACTATTAACCGCTATACTGCCACTTACCCACCGCAAGTATCTATCCTGTTAAACCCTATACCGCCACATACCAACCACAAGTATCTATCCTATTAACCCCTATGCCACCACATACCCACCGCAAGTACAAAACTACTACCGCAACATACACCAAACACAAACTAACCATACTCTACCTAAACTAACCCCCCTAACTTACAAGGAAAAAACAAAAACTGTTATAATAAAATAAAAAAATCTAAGTTACAAAAAATAATAAAAAACAGTATCAAAAATAGAAAAACCCATCATTATACCTAACACTAAACTACATGCCCCATTAAATAAAAAACCCACCCAACACAAAAACCTGAACCCTACCACTAAAATAAATTATAATAGCCCTAAAAAGGGCCTTATGTAGGCCAATAAACATCAATAAATAAAAAAAACCTCTACAATACAAGTAACCCCCAAAATAACAAAATCTAACTAAAAAAAACTATCCTAGAAAAGAAATGTTAAAATAAAAAAGCCTACTCTTAAAAATAAAAAAACACCCAAAAAAGCCTAACCCCAAAACTTGTACTCACCTTTGGGAAATCTGGCTCCTCTTGATCCAACGTTGGACCTTCTTCATCCCTTGTTCCTGGCACAGAGGGTCCATCTTCACGGAGGATGACTTTGGCGGCCTCTTCTGCCGCCTCCGCTCCACAATCTTCTTCTAAGTCGGGGCCCTCTTTATCCCGGCACCTGGCGCCCATCTTTGTGGCGGAGGAGGCGGACTTCGGCAGCTTATTTTTTTGAGCCCTTCTCTTCATGTGGTCACCACCGCACACTGAAATTCTGGAAGCGCGGAACCCCAATATGTAGGGGTACCCTATTCCAATTGGCTGATTTTAAATCAGTCAATCCCCACTGGCTTATTTAAATCAGCCAATAGCAAGAACCTTTTTAAATTTAAATTCTAATCATCCAATCAGAATTAAGTGGTACCCCTATATATTGGGGTGCCACACTTCCAGAATTTCAGTGTGTGGCAGCGACCGCATGAAGAGGAGGGCTCATAGAAGAGAGCCAAAGAAAAGAAGAAGCGTCGTGGAGGTGGCGGAAGAGGCCACCGAAGTCCGCCACCGTGAAGATGGGCCCCCAGCGCCAGGAGCTGGGATAAAGATGGCCCCAATGTACAAAAAGATTGCTGAGTGGAGGCAGCAGAAGAGGCCGCCGATGTCCACCTCCACAAATATGGGCCCCTGGTAACTATTGTTAGTATTTATTAATCTCCTAACCACCCCCCTCCTAACCACCTGTATGGGGGTTGATTACGTGATTATTGATGGTTATGATTTATTAGGTCTTAGTCTCTTAACTACCCCTCATACCTGTATGGGGTTAATTAGGTGATTAGGTTACAACAGTTTAGGGGTTCATAGTGCATTTATATACAGTTTTGTTTTTAAATATTATGCATTATAATGTATGATGCATATTCTTTTAACTGTTGTATATACATTAAAATGTATTTATTTTTTTCTTGTGTTTTTTCTTGTAAACATAAATATATATTTTTAAATTTATATCCAAGTTACAAAAGGTATTAGTGTTACAATTGTATTATTACATAACAGGCATGCAGTTATGTGATACTATAATTATAATATGACCGTCTTTTAGTGAGCGCACTGTCTGCGCTATGATGACACACTTGAAATAGAGCCCCCCTACCTACATGTACCCACTACCTATATAGATCTCTCTTCAAAAAGAAATAACATGAGAACTAAGCAATTTGGATAATAGAAGTAAATTGTTAACTTTTTAAAATTGTATTCACTATCTAAATTGTGAATTAATTTTTTTTAGTTTTTAAGAGATAAGATTCCTTTTATTGTCATTGCACAAATTGAGAAAACAAGGCAACAAAATATATTTAAAAACATCTATTAATGCTACTTTATTTCCTTTAATGTCCCTTTAACACAGTGATTCTGTGGGACTAAACAATGCAATACAATTTGAAGGGAGAGTAAACATCTTGTAATTACAGGACATTCCCATTGTGCTATAAAATAAGCTATAAGCCAATTCTGAATGTTTTTGAAACAATAACATCCTTTTTACTGTACTTGTTTTCAGTAGCCATAATAGTCATATTGTTAGTATAAAGTGCGCGTAGCAAGGTTAGCCATGGTAAGTTTGCAGGCTGCATTTTAAGATCTAAGAATTTGAAAAGGCGGCAAAATAAATAATACAAATATACTGCAAAGTTTCACTATATCTATCTAAATATTTGATATAAAACAAATTGTCATTTTAACCCCTTAACAACATAGCCGTACCATGTACATAGCATGTCCTTAAAAAGACAATCTACTTCAGAATTGTTATTGTTTATTATTATTTATTATTACCCATTCTACAGTTTTGGATAACCAACATAGTTATATTAATATACTTTTTACCTTTGTGATTACCTTGTATCTAAGCCTCTGAAGACTGCCCCCTTATCTCAGTTCTTTTGATAGACTTGCATTTTAGCCAATCAGTGCTGATTCATAAATAACTCCACGGGAGTGAGCACAATGTTATCTATATGGCAAACATGAACTCGTGTTGTCTAGCTGTGAAAAACTGTCAAAATGCACATGCATTTTTTGTTAGCTATTTCAAATTCCACATGCACAAACCAGCTTGTGCAAGTAGGCAAACGTATTAACAAGTTGATTGTGATTGGAGAAACTTAACATACCAAAATATACATAAAATAGGTGGGTGGAGTTTGGCGGCTATTTTCAGCTCCTTACAAATGATAAATATTTAAATGTTTCATGTACTTCTTACAATCTTGTAGATGTGGGGCCAGTTACAGGATGATTCTCTGACATGTAACAATAAGTAATTAAAATGATGTATTGGTCCTGACTGTCTCTTTAATTTACATCACAATAAATTACTTAAATTATTGTTATTTTAGAGTACAGAGCTAAAGATTTATACATCATTAATTAGGCAGGTAAAAATACACATAACTGGTTCTATAAAAGGTAATTTGTGGCTAACTATAGTTTCTTACTGCCTTATACTTTATTATAAAGAAGATATAGATATAATCTTTTTAATTAGAAATATATATCAGCAAAATCAAGGATGTTTTATTAATCCAATAATAGAACAGTAATATCTGTGCCATTGTTCAGTTTAAATCAGATAGGAACCAAGATGAAAGCATTTCAATTCTCAGTGCATGAAAATGTCATAAAATTACTTCAGTGACAGAGAAAACCTATGAGGTTATCTACAAACTATAAATGATATATTATTTGTTATCTACAGTTGTAGGTGACATTTTTCTTTTCATTGATGAGGTACTATTCAGAGAACTCTGACCAAATGGATTAATATTTCTTTCCTCTTCAGAGAATGTAATTGGTTCTTTTTATTAGGGTGGAAGCTCAAAACTTTATGAATGTAGACTTTTGGTTTATACTAAAGGTGAATTAAAGAACCATTAATGGAACATAGTACTTGAAACTGTTCTAACAGGTATATGAAAGAGAAGCAATAAGAGGTTCATGAAACCCAATTTTTATCAATTTTTTTTCATTCTGTTGAAAGAACAGCAATCAACTCCTCGAGCTTTTTGCATGGAAGGATATTCCCTCCCACAATGGGACCACCACCAGTCTGCATCTAAATACTGTCCCAATCCAATATATGTCCAGGAGAAAGTAAACAGAGGGTAACTCACCAAACCTTACCTCAATCCTATGAGGTAAGGGTATTGCTCTGTCAAGGAGAGAAGGCTGGCCCCCACTGAAGATGTATACGTCAAAGATGTCTCAAACACAATATTACAACAATGGTCTTCGATATCAGCGTTCTGACCAGTTCTGCAGGTCTGATTAGTATTTATAGCAGGCAATGCTGGCTCATATTGAAAGTGAAAGGTTCTTTCACTGTTGTTAGTCAGAGAACTGCAGATCTCTGACTAACCACAGTGAAAGAACCTTTTAAGCAAACTTATGACTTGCCCTGTTGAGATGTTTATGAATATTAATAATTAATTATAATAAAAAATATTATTAAAGATCAATATTTAATCCCAATTAAAAATAAATAAGTTCTGAGAGGTTTAAATATTATAGACAAAACAAATATATTTAAGCAGTAATCAGGGTATCAATAATGATCAAATATATAATAGACATGTGCAATTTGTTTCTTCTCAATTTCGTTTTCGCACAAATTTTGGCTGATTCAGGGATTCATATTAATCCAAATTTCCGAATCAGCACCATAACTAAAATCCCCAAAAATTCCGAAAACGAATAAATCAGTTTCCGAATTTTTAGATCCATTCTTTATTTATATTCAGAATTTTTCATTGTTCTAATTTAAACCGCCGTCCCCCCACATCTCCAACACTAAATTAAACACTAAATAAAACTATAAACCCCTAGACTGTCCCCCCACATCGTCAACACTAACTAAATCTATTAACCTCTAATCCGCCATTCCACCACATCTCCAACAATACATAAAACACTAAATTAACTTATTAACTCCTAAACTGCCGTCCCCCCACTTCACCAACACTAAATAAACCTATTAACCCCTAAAGCACCTTCCACAACATTGCCAACACTAAATAAATCTATTAACCCCTAAACCGCCGCCCCACAAATCACCAACACTAAATAAAGCTATTAACTTCTAAACCGCCACCCCCCACACATCGCAAACACTAAATAAACCTATTAACCCCTAAACCGCCATCCCCCACATCTCCAACACTAAAAAAACCTATTAACCCCTAAACCGCCATCCCCCCACATCTCCAACACTAAATAAACCTAATAAACCCTAAACCACTATCCCCCCACATCGCAACTCCATAAATAAAACTATTAACCCCTAAATGGCTGCACCCCACGTTACAAACACTAAATAAACCTATAAACTCTAAAACTGCCATCCCCCAAATCGCAAGTACCTAAATTAATCTATTAACCCCTAAACCTAAGACCCCCTAACATTAACATAATTAAAATATATCTAAATTAAAGTTACAATTACTAGATACCTATTTAAAAATAAATACAAACTTACCTGTGAAATAAAAATAAAACCTAAGCCTAAGCTAAAAAAAACTAACATTACTTGTTTAAAAAAAATACAAAAAATAAAATAATCTAACATTACTAAAAATAATAATAAAACCTAACATTAAAATTACAAAAAAATTAAAAAAACTACTATTACAAAAAAATAACGAACGAAATTATCCATAATAATAAAAAAAATTCCTATTCTAATACCCCCATTTAAAAAAAACAACCCACCCCAAAATAAAAAAAATATTCTATAATAAACTACCAATAGTCCTTAAAAGGGCCTTTTGTAGGGCATTGCCCTAATGTTAGCAGCTCTTTTGCCAATAAATTAAAACAAATACCCATTGCAAGAAAAAAAATAATAATATACCCATTGCCCCAAAAAGGGCATTTGTATGAGCATTGTCCTTAAAAGGGCATTCGGCTCTTTTAAAGCCCATTAAAAAAATAAAAGCCCTAATCTAAAAATAAAAAACCACCCCCCAAAAAAACTAACACTAACCCCAAAATCAGTACTCGCCATTCCTGAAGTCCAGCAAAAGATCTTTATCCCAGCGGCGAAACATCTTCATCCAGGCAGCTCCATCTTCATCCATCGTGAGACCGGCATCTTATATCTTCATGGCGGAGGTAGAGAGGTCGGTGGATGCATGGAGGCAGAGGTCCATTGGTCCGACATGGAGGTCCTCTTCATGCCGTTGTCCGCTGCACACTGAAGATTGAATGCAAGGTACCCCTTTTATATTGGAATACCCTTGCATTCCTATTGGCTGAAAAATTCAAATCAGCCAATAGGATGAGAGCTGAGCTCAGCTTGGCTGATTTGAACATGGCCTCCGCCATGAAGATAGAAGATGCTGGTCCCATGATGGATGAAGGTGGAGCCACCTGGATGAAGATGTTTCACCGCTGGGATGAAGATATTTCGCTGGACTTCAGGAATGGCGAGTACTGATTTTGGGGAAAGTGTTAAATTTTTTTATTTTTTTGGGGGGGTGTTTTTTTTTTTAGATTAGGGATTTTTTTATTTTTAATGAGCTGTAAAATAGCTGAATGCTATTGGTAGTTTATTATAGAGTAGGGTTTTTTTATTTTGGGGGTGTTTTTTTTTTTTTTTTAAACGGGGGTATTAGAATAGGAATAATTTTTATTATTTTGGATAATTTCGTATATTTTTTGTAATGGTAATTTTTTTTATTTTTTGTAATTTTAGTGTTTATTATTTTTTGTAATTGTAGTTTTTATTTTTTTGGTAATGTTAGGTTTTATTATTTTTAGTAATGTTAGGTTTTCATTTTTTGTATTTTTTTTTTTTAAAAAAAGTATTGTTAGGTGTTTTTTAAAATTTAGGCTTAGGTTTTATTTTTATTTCACAGGTAAGTTTGTATTTATTTTAACTAGGTAATTAGTAAATAGTAATATTGTAACTGGCTTAGATTTTATTTTTATTTCACAGGTAAGTTTGTATTTATTTATTTATTTTTTTCAAAGGCTTTATTGTTAATTCATGCTCACATCTGAACAACACAAAATAAAATAAAATATATGTGGTTACATTTTGTTCATGTTTTTTAACATATGTTTGATCGTTTGTTCATAACCAAGTCCGTTTCATATTCACCTCAGTGCAAATTCGTTGGTGATCTATTTCTTCGTTAAGGAAGGTGACGCAATTGTGTTTTGCTATTAAAACTTTGTCTAAACAGTTAACTTTAAACATAAAGAAAAGAAAATGTAAAGAAAAATGAAAAGAGTCCCCTCCATGCTCCCCCTGACAATTGGGACGACAAATCCCTTACAGTTATCTTTACTTAAGGTTTTTAGAGCTTCATGTCACTTCTCTCTCTCTGTTATCAGGTGCTGATGAGGCCGCAAATTCAAATGTGTTCAACCCGTATTTTTATTAAAGCCTGTCAGCATCTCGTCCCATAAGAACCTAACCTCTGCAAGGATGTTTAGTTTGTTTCTTCTCAAATAGCCATATTCTTCTAAGACCAGTATATCTGTTACTCTCTCTATCCAGGTGGGGACCGTTGGGGGAATCTGGTTCTTCCAGTTTAAAGCAACTAATGCCTTAGCGCCTGTCATCCCTAGATGTAATAAAGTACGTCTAAGTGTGCATGTGATAGTTGCTGTGTCATTAAGTAGGGCCAAGTTGGGTGTTAGTATAAAGTTGTTTGTTAGTATCAACTTGTAATGTCTTTCTATTTCTGACCAGAATTTTTTAAGTTTCTCGCAGCTCCACCACATGTTAAGATAACTTCCTCTCTCCTCACATCCCCTCCAACATCTGTCACTAGCATTTGAGTATATAGAGTGTGACCTAGAGGGGGCAAGATACCATCTCATAATAACCTTGAAATTCATTTCTAACAACTGAGGGGACATTGAAATTTTCCTGGTACTCTTAAAAATTCTTGCCCAGTCTTCCCCTGTCATATTGTGTCCCAACTCTTCTTGCCATCTAGAGGTGTATGTTGGAAGAGTCAATGCATGATCTGATTGTAGGAGCCTTCTTGAGATAGAAAGAGTGTGCCTAATCTCCTCTGTGTTAGAGCATAGTGTTTCATATGGTGTTAATTCTCTTAAAAACTCTTGTTTATGTGGAGAGGTGTGTATAAAATGTGCCAGTTGCGAGTATTTCAACCAAGTGGAGTATCTGCCCTCCGCAATTGTTGTCAGATTTTCTCTTTTATCTAGTTTCCCCTTTTGTATAAACTTCTTTAATGGCGTTGAATACCCCCACTCTAATAACCTTTGCTTACCTTTATCCAATCCCCCTACTAGTTCTGCATTTATTGGTATAGGGAAAAAGGGAGAGCGTGCCCCCGAGATATGTTTCCTTCGTGCGAGTATGTTGTCCCAAGTGTCAAAGGTTTGCCTATGTATGATTAAATCTGTGCATTGGGGAGGTCTTAACTCTTTTGGAACCCAGCAAAGCGCCCCCACCTCCGGAACCCTCAGTATGTGGGAATCTATCGCTACCCATGCCTTTTTTTCCCTGGATCTGTGCCAATCTAAAATCCTCTGCAGTGTAACCGCCTCATGATAATCCGCTATGTGGGGCAACCCCAACCCTCCATGTTCTGGTCTCCTGTACATATTCCCCTTATTTATTCTGGGTTTACTCTTGTTCCAGACAAAAGAATTGATTTGTTTCTGCAACTGGGATATGTACCATTTAGGGATGGGAATAGGGAGAGCCTGAATAAGGTATAAAATTCTGGGTAATGTGGTCATTTTAATACTTTGTATGCGCCCCACCATGTGATTGGTTTTGCGGCCCATGTGTGTAGATCTCTTTGAATATTGCGCAGCAGAGTAAGATAATTATCATCAAATAATTGTGATATGGTAGAGGAGAGTTGAATTCCTAGGTATTTAAGGGATTTCTTTTGTATCTTTAAGGGACAAGTACTTGTTATAGAGTGAAATTTTTGTGGTGTTAGGGACACGTTCATAATCTCCGATTTCTGAGTTTTAACTAGAAACCCAGAAAACTTTCAGAAATTGTCAATTTCTCTTAAGGTTTCTGGCACTGAGTGTTGGGGGTCCGTGAGAGTGAATAGCATGTCATCTGCATATAACGCAATTTTAAAGTTGTGTGGGCCTATGTTGATGCCATTAATCCCTTGATTTTGTCTAATGTGTGCCGCCAACACCTCCATTGAGAGGATAAATAAGATTGGGGACAGGGGGCACCCCTGTCTTGTCCCATTTTGAATGTTAAAGGGGGTAGACAGCATGCCATTAGCTTTTACTTTGGCATTGGGTTGTGTATATAGTTGAAATATGCGTGTGATCATCTTCGTTGCAAATCCCATCGCCACTAACGTCTCTTTTAGAAATACCCAATTGATTTGATTGAATGCTTTTTCTGCATCTGTGGCCATTAATACTGTAGGGGTCTTATTAAATTTAGCGTACGTGGTTAGTGTTAGCGCTCTAATGATATTGTCCCTAGCTTCCCTTCCCGGGACGAATCCCACTTGGTCTGAATGAATGAGGTGATATAATATTTTATTAATCCGATTAGCTAGAATTTTGCCCAATATCTTGATATCCGAATTGAGAAGGGATATAGGTCTGTAGCTGCTTGCTTCAGTTAGTGGCTTGTTAGGCTTGGGGATGACAGAGATATGGGCTGACAGCATTTCACGTGGTAGCTGATGAATGTCGTCTAATGCTTGGAACAATTTTAATAAGTGGGGGGCTAAAATGTGTTTGAATGTTTTATAATAGGAATTTGTGAAGCCGCCTGGCCCAGGGCTTTTGCCCGACGGTAGGGGATTAATTGCTGCCAAAATTTCCGTTATAGTTATATTGGATTCTAACTCCTCTTTATTAACACTCGGTATCTGAGGCAAATTTGCCTGTTTAATGTATTCTTTCATATGTTCCTGATGTTCGGCGGAGCTATTAGAATCTAGGTTATAAAGCGCTGTATAGTATGATCCAAAGTGGTTAGCTATTTGTTTGCTATCTAGAATCTCTTTCCCCTCTGCCGTTACTAATTTATGTATTTGTGACATAGTCTTTTGAGTCTTTAACATTTTAGCGAGTAGCTGCCCTGCTCTGTTCCCTTCGTAGAAATACATCTTTTTGACTCCTAAGGCTTTCCTCTGTGCTTCTTTCGTCAAGGTAGCATTTAACTCTTTTCTGGTTTCTGTTAGGTGTTTCAGTGATCCTAAATCTTTTGGGTTGTTTTTATGCGCTATTTCTAGCTGTCTCATCTTTTCCGTTAAAGCGTCTATAGTGTTATTATATGTTTTTCGCCTAAATGCTACGTGTTTTATACACTCTCCTCGTAACACCACCTTGTGTGCTTCCCATAAGGTAGCAGGTGCTACTTCTTGTGACACGTTAATATCGAAATATTCTTTTAGAGATTTGGTCAAAGCCTCTAATGTGGCTGGATGTCTCAATAAAGAGTCATCCATCTTCCATATGAATGGAGTGACTGGATGATTTGGCCATTGGAGAGTTACAAGTACGGCTGAGTGATCCGACCATGGAGTCGGTTGTATGTCTGAGTCTTTGACCATAGATAAGTGATTTCTATCTACCATTAAATAATCCATTTGTGTGTATATGGACCATGGGTGTGAGAAGAAGGTGTAATTTCTTTGATTTGGATGTTGTGCGCGCCATATATCGAGCATACCCAGCTGCATCAGACAGTTGTATACTGCGTTTGGTGGTCTTGAGCCTGGTGAGGCTCTACCTGTAGAAGAATCCACAGATGAATCCAGTACTACATTTAAGTCACCTCCCAATATCAGAGTCCCATTTTTGTGTTGTAAGACTAGTTTCGCTAATTGTTGGAAAAATGTATGCCTACCACTATTTGGGGCGTATACGTTGACTAGGGTCACCGGCCTATGAAACAATACTCCTGTTAGGATCAATATTCGGCCTTCCTTATCTGTCACCGTATTCTGTAAACTAAAATGTATGTTGCGATGAAAGAGAATTCCCACCCCGTTCCTTTTTGCCGAGGTGTGTGAGTTGAAATACCCTGTTGGGTGATCCCTAGATTTAAATGTTGGCGATGCTGAAGCCAAGAAATGGGTTTCCTGTATGAATATAATGGAATCTTTATGTTTATTGAAGGTCCTAAGGGCTATTGAGCGTTTAGTAGGTGAATTAAGTCCCTTTGTATTTTGCGTGATTATTGTTATTAATGGGTTAGCCATATTTAAATACTAGGTTTCGCATGTGTACCTGCTTAAAGATATCATGTCTTACCCTGTGTCGGTTAGATAGCAGAAACACCAGACATGTTTGGAGCAATATGGTGAGAGAGAATGCACGATCAACCTCTGGATTGTCCACTTGAGATGAAGGCAAATATTGTCCTGGAGACTCATGGCATGGAACTTAAAAAGAAAAAATACAAAAACGTTAACATTTATGAAAACATAAGTAAACATATTTAACATTATACTAGCAAACAGTACTAATTCCCTATCCTGTTCCCCTAGCCTGTGTCCCACCATTCCCATAAAAGTTGAAGGGTAAGGTAAAACCTCCCTATAAGGAAGTTATGTAGTGAGCAGGGGGGGAAGAGAAAAAGAATGGGGAGTGTAAGAAGGGGGGTGAAGGCAATAAACTTGCGAGTAATCGTCCAGACAGTCTGTCCTCCAGGGGAGATGGGAGAAAGAGGACTTTACATAGAGTTATGGTATATAGGGCTTACTGCTATGTATAACTCAGCTAGACCATACTATACCACTGGTGAGTGTCCATTAGTTATCTTCTACTAAAGTCCAGTGCTTTTCAAGTGGTTCCAGCCTCTGTATTCTCCTCAAAGTGGCCCGTCATCGGGTCGTTCTTTCTTTTCTTGGGCACCTTCACCCATTTTGGGTGCTGAGGGCGTGGAGTGAGTGTTGCTCCGTTTATATCTTTGCTTTCCTGCAGCTTTGGTAATGAGGGTTGAGGGATTTCCAGATGTCTGCAAAATTGCTCAATAGCTTCAGGTTCCTTGTATGTGTACGTTTTATCTTCTTTAACCACTTTTATAGAGAAAGGAAAACCCCATCTGTAGGGAATTCCTAGCTCGGACAGATGTAGAGTGAGGTATCGTGCCTCTTTGCGTTTCGCTAGTGTCAAAGGGCTTAGGTCTGCATATACTTGGAGATAGTCCTCACCAAAAGCTATAGGAGATCTTTTCCTTGCCGCTTGTAGTATCCTTTCTTTGTCTGTGAACCTATGGCAACAGAGGACGATATCCCGTGGTGGTGCTGTGTCTGGGGGTCGCGCCCTTAGCGCTCTATAGACTCTGTCTATAATAATATTGTCATTATTTCCTGGTTCCAGCAAGAATTTGAATAAGTTCTGTACATATGAGTGCAGTTGTGCAGGGAGAATCTTTTCTGATACCCTCTAATCCGAAGATTCTGGTGCCGACCCCTGTTGTCTAAGTCTTCCAGCTGTGTCTGTAGTTGCACTATAGTGGAATTTTGTTGTTGTAATTCTAGGGTCATGGTGTCCGTTGTCATAGTTGTTTCCTCTGTTTGTTCTTCCAGTTGCTGTACTCTGTTTCCTTGTGCGATTATTTCTCGCTTGACCTCTGTTAGCCCGCCTTTGATGGCTTTATTAACTTGTAACATGAATACAGCCAGGTCTTGTTTAGTAGGGAGAGAACTGAGATCAGCCCTTGTTATAGGTGTATTGTTCCCATCTAGTTGTTGTGAACTCTGTTGCGAGTCTTCTATAGCACTTGTATGAAGTGACTCCATTTCTCCCATTGTATCAGCCAATTTAAAGAATGAATTAAGTTTCCCAGCGCCTGGGGTTGCTGGTTTTTGTTTATCTGGTTTGTTTTTATTTCTAGCAGCCATGGTAGCGCCACTGCAGTTCTTTTAAGGTGTTAAAAATGGTGTTCCCACCTAGCTTTCTCTGCAGCCTTATCTAGTTGGTTTGCCTCTAATTAAAGTTCTGGGTATTTTTACTATATCTGTAACGGTTTTCTCTTGCCATAAATAAGTATAAAGGCTTTGCTAGTGATTGCCTCAATCCACGTGGGGACCGTGTCTGTGTATCCTACCTTTCAAGGCCTCTTTGCTGCAGCTGATTTCTTTGCGAACTCCGGGAGCCTGTCTTTGCACGTTCAGGCTCTGAGGGCCTCGATGTTTACTTGCCGCACCTTTCTTGTAAGACACTGCTAAGCGTTGTAATTATCCGGTCCAGCACTGTGCGTGATCCACTTGTTGCGGTGCCGTGTGTACTTTAGGACAGGTCTCCTGTCTGTGCACCGTGTATACGCGTCGTACCCCTTAGGGCCTCTCTGCTGTGACTGGTGCCTTTGCAATCGCCGGGTGCCTTAGTATGCTCATTCGGGATCAGAGGGCTTTGATGTTCACTTGCTGCCCTTTGCCTGTAAAACACGGTTGAGTATTACAAGTGCCCGGCTCAGCACTGTGTATTGCCCACTTGCTGCGATGCTGTGTGAACTTTAGGGCGGTTTCTCGGCTCTCAGTTAGGCCTCACTTGTTGCCACTGCAAGGAAAGTCTCCTCTTCCCGCTGTAACCAGCTTCCGTTATGGTGAAATACCTCTCCCAGTTGTTATGTGTTGCTTTTAATGCTCTTTGAACATTTGGTGATAGATTATCCCCCGGATAGGACCTCCATCTATCCGATCACTACCGGAGCTCTAGTTGTTTGCGACCATGCTCTTCTCTGGTCGGCTCCGTCCCCCTTGTATTTATTTTTAAATAGGTAGTTAGTTAGTAATTGTAACTTTAATTTAGGTGTATTTTAATTATGTTAAAGTTAGGGGGTGTTAGGTTTAGGGTTTAATAGTTTACTTTAGGTAGTTGCGATGTAGGGGGATGGTGGTTTAGAGGTTAATAATTTTATTTAGTGTTTGCGATGTGGGGGGACGGTGGTTTAGGGGTTAATAGGTTTATTTCGTTTTGACGAAGTGGGGGGATGGCGGTTTAGGGGTTAATAGTTTTATTTAGGGAGTCACGATGGGGGGATGGCGCTTTAGGGGTTAATAGGTTTATTTAGTGTTGGCGATGTGGGGGATGGCGGTTTAGAGGTTAAAAGTTTTATTTAGTGTTGGCGATGTGGGGGGACCGTGGTTTAGAGGTTAATAGGTTTTTAGTTAGTGTTGGCGATGTGGGGGGACCGCGGTTTAGGGGTTAATAGATTTTTATTTAGTGTTGGTGATGTGGGGGGACAGCGGTTTAGATAATTTTGTTTCAGCATATTCCTAATGTTAAGTTAAATCATTTTTCGGATCCATTAGTTATTCATATTCATTGTTCTATTCTAAACCTTAGTATAGAATAATGAATATGAATAAAGAATGAATCCGAAAAACGATTTAACTTAACATAAGGAATATGCCGAAACAAAATTATTTATTTAACTAATGAAAACAAATCTAAACTAAACAAAATTTTTTACAGTGGACATGTCTAATATATAACAGATTTATTAAAATATTAAAATATAAAACAAGCTATAGAAATATTTAAATTAATTAATATTCAATTAAATCGTCTGTTACATCTAGGATATGGACACAATATTTTTGGGAAACTTATGGCTAGATTACGAGTCTTGCGTTAAGCTGAAAAAGCAGCGTTAACAGGTCCTAACGCTGCTTTTTCACTACCACTGCTATAACGAGTCTTGCAGGTTTAGGGGCACCGCACACTTCTTTGGCCTTACTGCAAAACGACTTACGTAAACTTCGTAAACCCTTTTTTCTATGGGACTTCTATGGCGCCGGTATTACGAGTCTGTCCTGGGAGGCCTAAAAGTGAGCTGTACACCCTCTACCTCCAAGATCTGTAACACATTCTAAAGTCAGTAGTTATGAGTTTTACACTACAACACCGTAGCATAAAACTCATAACTAAAGTGCTAAAAAGTACACTAAACACCCATAAACTACCTATTAACCCCTAAACTGAGGCCCTCCCGCATCGCAAACACTATAATAAAATTTGTAACCCCTAAACTGCCGCTCCGGACATCGCCGCCACTAGAATAAACATATTAACCCCTAAACCTCCGCACTCCCGCCTCACAAACACTAGTTAAATATTATTAACCCCTAATCTGCCGCCCCTAACATCGCCGCCACCTACATTATACTTATTAACCCCTAATCTGCCGCCCCTAACATCGCCACCACTATATTAAATTTATTAACCCCTAAACCTAAGTCTAACCCTAACCATAACTTAAATATAATTTAAATAAATCTAAATAAAATTACTATAATTAACTAAATTATTCATATTTAAAACTAAATACTTACCTATAAAATAGACCCAAAGCTAGCTACAATATAACTAATAGTTACATTGTAACTAGCTTAGGGTTTATTTTTATTTTACAGGTAAATTTGTATTTATTTTAACTAGGTAGAATAGTTATTAAATAGTTATTAACTATTTAATAACTACCTAGCTAAAATAAATACAAATTAACCTGTAAAATAAAACCTATCCTAAGTTACAATAACACCTAACACTACACTACAATTAAATAAATTAACTAAATTAAAAGCAAATAAATTATATTAAATTAGCTAAATTACAAAAACAAACAAACACTAAATTACAGAAAATAAAAAACAAATTACAGATCTTTAAACTAATTACACCTAATCTAATAGCCCTATCAAAATAAAAAAAAGCCCCCCAAAATAAAAAAAAACCCTAGCCTAAACTAAACTATCAATAGCCCTTAAAAGGGCCTTTTGCGGGGCATTGCCCCAAAGTAATCAGCTCTTTTACCTCTAAAAAAAAAAAAATACAAACAACCCCCTCAACAGTAAAACCCACCACCCACACAACCAACCCCCCAAATAAAATACTAACTAAAAAAACCTAAGCTCCCCATTGCCCTGAAAGGGGCATTTAGATTGGCATTGCCCTTAAAAGGGCAGTTAGCTCTTTTGCCGCCCAAACCCTAACCTAAAAATTAAAACCCTAAAAATAAAAACCTAACACTAACACCCTGAAGATCGACTTACTGTTCTGAAGACCGGATATCCATCCTCAAGGAAGCAGAAAAAGTCTTCATCCAACCGGGCCGAAGTCCTCAACGAAGCCAGGAGAAGTCTTCATCCAAGACAGGTGAAGTGGTCCTCCAGACGGGCAGGTCTTCATCCAGACGGCATCTTCTATCTTCATCCATCCGACGCGGAGTGAGTCCATCTTCAAGACATCTGACGTGGAGCATCCTCTTCATCCGGAGTCTTCTTACTGAATGACGGTTCCTTTAAATGACATCATCCAAGATGGCGTCCCTTAGATTCAGATTGGCTGATAGAATTCTATCAGCCAATAGGAATTAAGGTAGAACAAATCCTATTGGCTGATGCAATCCTATTGGCTGATCCAATCAGCCAATAGGATTGAGCTTACATTCTATTGGCTGATTGGAACAGCCAATAGAATGCAAGCTAAATCCTATTGGCTGATTGGATCAGCCAATAGGATTGAACTTCAATCCTATTGGCTGATTGCATCAGCCAATAGGATTTTTTCTACCTTAATTCCGATTGGCTGATAGAATTCTATCAGCCAATCAGAATCTAAGGGACGCCATCTTGGATGACATCCTTTAAAGGAACCGTCATTCAGTAAGAAGACTCCGGATGAAGAGGATGCTCCACATCGGATGTCTTGAAGATGGATCCGCTCCGCGTCGGATGGATGAAGATAGAAGATGCCGTCTGGATGAAGACTTCTGCCCGTCTGGAAGACCACTTCGCCCGACTTGGATGAAGACTTCTCCCGGCTTCGTTGAGGACTTCGGCCCGGTTGGATGAAGACTTCTGCCGCTTCCTTGAGGATGGATGTCCGGTCTTCAGAACAGTAAGTCGATCTTCAGGGGGTTAGTGTTAGTTTTTTTTAAGGGTGTATTGGGTGGGTTTTATTTTTAGGTTAGGGCTTTGGGCCGCAAAAGAGCTAACTGCCCTTTTAAGGGCAATGTCCATCCAAATGCCCTTTTCAGGGCAATGGGGAGCTTAGGTTTTTTTTAGCTAGGATTTTATTTGGGGGGTTGGTTGTGTGGGTGGTGGGTTTTACTGTCGGGGGGGTTGTTTGTATTTTTTTTTACAGGTAAAAGAGATGATTACTTTGGGGCAATGCCCCGCAAAAGGCCCTTTTAAGGGCTATTGATAGTTTATTTTAGGCTAGGGTTTTTTTTTTTCTTTTTTTTTTTTAATTTTGATAGGGCTATTAGATTAGGTGTAATTAGTTTAAATATCTTGTAATTTGTTTATTATTTTCTGTAATTTAGTGTGATTTTTTTGTACTTTAGCTAATTGTATTTAATTTATTTAATTGTATTTAATTTAGGTCATTTATTTAATTGTAGTGTAGTGTTAGGTGTTAGTGTAACTTAGGTTAGGTTTTATTTTACAGGTACTTTTGCATTTATTTTAGCTAGGTAGTTATTAAATAGTTTATAACTACTTAGTAACTATTCTACCTAGTTAAAATAAATACAAACTTGCCTGTAAAATAAAAATAAACCCTAAGATAGCTACAATGTAACTATTAGTTATATTGTAGCTAGCTTAAAGGGACAGTCTACTCAAAACTAAACTTTCATGATTCAGATAGGGCATGCAATTTTAAACAACTTTCCAATTTACTTTTATCATCAAATTTGCTTTGTTCCCTTGGTGGTATTTTTGAAAAGCTAAACCTAGCTAGGCTCAAACTGATTTCTAAACAGTTGAAAACCACCTCCTAGCTCAGAGCATTTTGAAAGTTTTTCACAGTTAGACTGTGCTAGTTCACATGTGTCATATAGATAACATTGTGCTCACTCCCGTGAAGTTATTTAGGAGTCTTCCCTGATTGACTACACTGCATGTCTGTCAAAGGCACTTAGATAAGGAGGCTGTCTGCAAAGGCTTAGATACAAGGTAATCACAGAGGTAAAAAGTATATTAATATAACTGTGTTGGTTATGCAAAAACGGGGAATGGGTAATAAAGGGATTATCTATCATTTTAAATAAGAAAAATGTTGGTGTAGACTGTCACTTTAAGGTTTATTTTACAGGTAAGTATTTAGTTTTAAATAGGAATTATTTAGGTAATAATATTAATATTTATTTAGATTTATTTAAATGATATTTAAGTTAGGGGGTGTTAGGGTTAGACTTAGGTTTAGGGGTTAATACATTTAGTATAGTGGCGGCGACGTTGGGGGCGCAGATTAGGGGTTAATAAATGTAAGTAGGTGGCAGCGATGTTAGGGGCAGCAGATTAGGGGTTAATAATATTGAACTAATTTTTGAGAGGCGGGAGTGTTGCAGTTTAGGGGTTAATATGTTTATTATAGTGGCGATGACGTTGGGGGCGGCAGATTAGGGGTAAATAAATGTAGACCTATAAAATAGACCCAAAGCTAGCTACAATATAACTAATAGTTACATTGTAACTAGCTTAGGGTTTATTTTTATTTTACAGGTAAATTTGTATTTATTTTAACTAGGTAGAATAGTTATTAAATAGTTATTAACTATTTAATAACTACCTAGCTAAAATAAATACAAATTAACCTGTAAAATAAAACCTATCCTAAGTTACAATAACACCTAACACTACACTACAATTAAATAAATTAACTAAATTAAAAGCAAATAAATTATATTAAATTAGCTAAATTACAAAAACAAACAAACACTAAATTACAGAAAATAAAAAACAAATTACAGATCTTTAAACTAATTACACCTAATCTAATAGCCCTATCAAAATAAAAAAAAGCCCCCCAAAATAAAAAAAAAACCCTAGCCTAAACTAAACTATCAATAGCCCTTAAAAGGGCCTTTTGCGGGGCATTGCCCCAAAGTAATCAGCTCTTTTACCTCTAAAAAAAAAAAAATACAAACAACCCCCTCAACAGTAAAACCCACCACCCACACAACCAACCCCCCAAATAAAATACTAACTAAAAAAACCTAAGCTCCCCATTGCCCTGAAAGGGGCATTTAGATTGGCATTGCCCTTAAAAGGGCAGTTAGCTCTTTTGCCGCCCAAACCCTAACCTAAAAATTAAAACCCTAAAAATAAAAACCTAACACTAACACCCTGAAGATCGACTTACTGTTCTGAAGACCGGATATCCATCCTCAAGGAAGCAGAAAAAGTCTTCATCCAACCGGGCCGAAGTCCTCAACGAAGCCAGGAGAAGTCTTCATCCAAGACAGGTGAAGTGGTCCTCCAGACGGGCAGGTCTTCATCCAGACGGCATCTTCTATCTTCATCCATCCGACGCGGAGTGAGTCCATCTTCAAGACATCTGACGTGGAGCATCCTCTTCATCCGGAGTCTTCTTACTGAATGACGGTTCCTTTAAATGACATCATCCAAGATGGCGTCCCTTAGATTCAGATTGGCTGATAGAATTCTATCAGCCAATAGGAATTAAGGTAGAACAAATCCTATTGGCTGATGCAATCCTATTGGCTGATCCAATCAGCCAATAGGATTGAGCTTACATTCTATTGGCTGATTGGAACAGCCAATAGAATGCAAGCTAAATCCTATTGGCTGATTGGATCAGCCAATAGGATTGAACTTCAATCCTATTGGCTGATTGCATCAGCCAATAGGATTTTTTCTACCTTAATTCCGATTGGCTGATAGAATTCTATCAGCCAATCAGAATCTAAGGGACGCCATCTTGGATGACATCCTTTAAAGGAACCGTCATTCAGTAAGAAGACTCCGGATGAAGAGGATGCTCCACATCGGATATCTTGAAGATGGATCCGCTCCGCGTCGGATGGATGAAGATAGAAGATGCCGTCTGGATGAAGACTTCTGCCCGTCTGGAAGACCACTTCGCCCGACTTGGATGAAGACTTCTCCCGGCTTCGTTGAGGACTTCGGCCCGGTTGGATGAAGACTTCTGCCGCTTCCTTGAGGATGGATGTCCGGTCTTCAGAACAGTAAGTCGATCTTCAGGGGGTTAGTGTTAGTTTTTTTTAAGGGTGTATTGGGTGGGTTTTATTTTTAGGTTAGGGCTTTGGGCCGCAAAAGAGCTAACTGCCCTTTTAAGGGCAATGTCCATCCAAATGCCCTTTTCAGGGCAATGGGGAGCTTAGGTTTTTTTTAGCTAGGATTTTATTTGGGGGGTTGGTTGTGTGGGTGGTGGGTTTTACTGTCGGGGGGTTGTTTGTATTTTTTTTTACAGGTAAAAGAGATGATTACTTTGGGGCAATGCCCCGCAAAAGGCCCTTTTAAGGGCTATTGATAGTTTATTTTAGGCTAGGGTTTTTTTTTTTCTGTTTTTTTTTTAATTTTGATAGGGCTATTAGATTAGGTGTAATTAGTTTAAATATCTTGTAATTTGTTTATTATTTTCTGTAATTTAGTGTGATTTTTTTGTACTTTAGCTAATTGTATTTAATTTATTTAATTGTATTTAATTTAGGTCATTTATTTAATTGTAGTGTAGTGTTAGGTGTTAGTGTAACTTAGGTTAGGTTTTATTTTACAGGTACTTTTGCATTTATTTTAGCTAGGTAGTTATTAAATAGTTTATAACTACTTAGTAACTATTCTACCTAGTTAAAATAAATACAAACTTGCCTGTAAAATAAAAATAAACCCTAAGATAGCTACAATGTAACTATTAGTTATATTGTAGCTAGCTTAAAGGGACAGTCTACTCAAAACTAAACTTTCATGATTCAGATAGGGCATGCAATTTTAAACAACTTTCCAATTTACTTTTATCATCAAATTTGCTTTGTTCCCTTGGTGGTATTTTTGAAAAGCTAAACCTAGCTAGGCTCAAACTGATTTCTAAACAGTTGAAAACCGCCTCCTAGCTCAGAGCATTTTGAAAGTTTTTCACAGTTAGACTGTGCTAGTTCACATGTGTCATATAGATAACATTGTGCTCACTCCCGTGAAGTTATTTAGGAGTCTTCCCTGATTGACTACACTGCATGTCTGTCAAAGGCACTTAGATAAGGAGGCTGTCTGCAAAGGCTTAGATACAAGGTAATCACAGAGGTAAAAAGTATATTAATATAACTGTGTTGGTTATGCAAAAACGGGGAATGGGTAATAAAGGGATTATCTATCATTTTAAATAAGAAAAATGTTGGTGTAGACTGTCACTTTAAGGTTTATTTTACAGGTAAGTATTTAGTTTTAAATAGGAATTATTTAGGTAATAATATTAATATTTATTTAGATTTATTTAAATGATATTTAAGTTAGGGGGTGTTAGGGTTAGACTTAGGTTTAGGGGTTAATACATTTAGTATAGTGGCGGCGACGTTGGGGGCGCAGATTAGGGGTTAATAAATGTAAGTAGGTGGCAGCGATGTTAGGGGCAGCAGATTAGGGGTTAATAATATTGAACTAATTTTTGAGAGGCGGGAGTGTTGCAGTTTAGGGGTTAATATGTTTATTATAGTGGCGATGACGTTGGGGGCGGCAGATTAGGGGTAAATAAATGTAGGTAGGTTGCGGCGACATTGGGGGAGGGAGATTAGGGGTTAATAAATATAATGTAGGTGTCGGCAATGTTGGGGGCAGCAGATTAGGGATTAATAAGTATAATGTAGGTGGCAGTGATGTCCGGAGCGGTAGATTAGGGGTTAATAAATATAATGTAGGTGGCGACGATATCGGGGGCGGCAGATTAGGGGTTAATAAGTGTAAGATTAGGGGTGTTTAGACTCAGGGTTCATGTTAGGGTGTTAGGTGTAAACATAACTTTTATTTCCCCATAGGAATCAATGGGGCTGCGTTACTGAGTTTTACGCTGCTTTTTTGCAGGTGTTAGACTTTTTCTCAGCCGGCTCTCCCCGTTGATTCCTATGGGGAAATCATGCACGAGCATGTACGACCAGCTCACCACTGACTTAAGCAGCGCTGGTATTGAAGTCAGGTATGGAGCTCAATTTTGCTCAACGCTCACTTCTTGCATTTTAACGCCGGGTTTGTAAAAACCTGTAATACCAGCGCTGCAGGTGAGTGGTGAGAAAAAACTGTTTGTTAGCACCGCATAGCTCCTAACGCAAAACTCGTAATCTGGCAGTTAATCTTGACCCAAAATGAATTAAATGTCAAATATCACAGTAGATTTATTAGAACTATCCAGAATAAGCTAGTAGCATTAACCAAATACACAATATGGCTTATTTAGTGTTTGGTTAGCAAAAAAATCTATAGCGTTCCCAGGAAGTATAATTTAACTATCTAAACAAATAGTCTTACATAGATTCAATTAATCAACCAGAGAGCTTTATTCAAAATTAGCAACCCAATAAATTAACCAACAAATAGACAAAGACTAAAATCAGATATGATTCTTAAAGATACTTTAGAATATATTCAAAATAATTCAGCGGTAATTACTAAATAAACCCTTTTTCTACTATATTAAATTTTCTCAATGCAGATATAATTATTATCTACAAGATAATCATCTATTAAATATTAAATTATAAGCATGAAACACATTTCTAATCACAATAACATTTCAGATATTTCAATTTTCTTATAAAGACATTTTATCTATATTGACTGTTACAACATTACATTTCTATTATACATTACCAGGTACCAAGTTAATATTCAGGAAACACAGGTCTCTGTGTCTGTTTGGCCTGTTTGAGTGTATCCTTCAAGCAAAGGGTTATTTTGAGTTAGCCAGGTAGCAAGATTTGAGATTTGTCTTCACTTCAAAAGTTTCACTTTCATAAAGGAGAGTATGTCCATAGTATAGAAAAAAATAATGACATTTAGCCCAAATGCCCTCCAATATCTTAGCCAGTTCTGTTTTGTTTAGTTTTTTTTTAAAGTGTTCGATCCTCTTTGTCTGCTGACTGGCTCTGTGAAAAAATTTAAGGTGTGAGGGACAACTCTCATTGGTCAACATTCTGCCCTCCTGGAGTGAGATACAAAATAGTGGGGCAATATTCAAGTTTGACCTTTGGGTGGCACAGCCCTGTGTGAGGAGTTTATTTTAGATAAATAAATAATTTCTCTATACCTCAGGGTATGAAGCATTGGGTCAATTTTATGTATATATATATATATATATATATATATATATATATATATATATATATATATATACTGTATATATACTGTATATATATATTTTATAAATATATATACAGGTAGCCCTCAGTTTACGCCGGGTTTAGGTTCCAGAAGGAATGGTTGTAAATTGAAACAGTTGTAAATTGAAACACAGTTTATAATGTAAGTCAATGGGAAGTGAGGGAGATAGGTTCCAGGCCCCTCTCAAAATTGTAATAAGAAACACCTAATACATCATTTTTAAAGCTTTGAAATGAAGACTTTACATGCTAAACAGCATTATAAACCTAATAAAATAATCACACAACACAGAATATATAATTAAACTAAGTTAAATGAACAAAAACATTTGCTAAACAGCATTATAAACCTAATAAAATAATCACACAACACAGACTTCACTTGCATTTTTCTGCAAGCAGTTCTTTCTATGCATTCCAATCTGGACTGATTTATAGACAGGAAGATCTTGTTCCTTTGAAATCTGTTCGATAGCTCAGGTCTGGTTAAACTGATTAATTTCAGCTTGCTTGGCTTTGCTGCAACACAAGCGGACAGCTCCACCTACTGGCTATTTTAATAAATGCACTGCTTCTCAATGCTTTTCAATAGCAGTCACATGACTGGAAAAAAAGGTTGTTATTCTGAAACGGTGTAAATTGAACCGTTGTAAAACGAGGGCCACCTGTATTTATATTTATACCCTTAACATTAGATGTGCATATGCCTGTAAATCTGATTATATACTGTATATATATATTACACACACATACATATATATATATATATATATATATATATATATATATATATAGCAGAACAAAGAACTTGCACTCACTGGTCTTTTTAGTGAAAAAACTTTTACTTATAACAAAACTGTGACGTTTCGAGGACAATGTATCCCCTTCTTCAGACAACGCGTGTATCAAACAGCAGTGACTTTATACACTGTGATAAACAAACCCCTCCCCCCAATTATAACAAAAAAGTGCCAAACTGGTAACTATGGTGACCTATAAGTCACAATGTAAACAATCAAGTGTTAACATATTTATAAAAGGTTGATATAAGCCATCCTGGCTCCTAAAACCATAGTGACTGCCCAGGTGCAAAATAAGAGAACTGTGGTAGCAATAGAGACCAAAACAGAGCACACACAGAATAAAAGAAGCGGAATGTCAGTACACACTCAATCGTACTAGTGAGTTTTATATCTTCCCAAATACTGAATGATAGTCTCCTTATGTCTGAAGGATTTGGAGTTGTAAGAGATAGTTGTAAGAGATACATTGTCCTCGAAACGTCACAGTTTTGTTATAAGTAAAAGTTTTTTCACTAAAAAGACCAGTGAGTGCAAGTTCTTTGTTCTGCTATATCAATTGCCACTAGCACCCTGGCAGTTGTGGATAAGAGAGAGTGCACCTCTTTGTCATATATATATATATATATATATATATAAAACATCCAAATTAGGTGCACGCACTGTTACTCAAGCCACATCCGCCGGGGTGCTGCGTGCGTGTTGTGGGCGGCACCTCGCTAGCACCGGAAGTCTCGTCCGCACCGAGGGGTATAATAGGTGAGTGGGTATGTGGGTTCAATAGAGGTTATCAGGACACAGGGTTTTCTTCTACTCATTGAGAAAGGTACCGGTTGGTACCGAAACGTTTGGGACTACCTTATTATGCTGATATTTGATGTGAGAAATTATTAAAAACTTGAACCTGTTTTGAAGACCGGTGAGTACAGCGTATTTTTTCTCCTGGTGGGACTAACTGCTATTGCTATATATATATATATATATATATATACTGTATACACAAAGCCAATTCTGAAAAAGTTGGGACAGTATGGAAAATGAAAAAAAAAACATGCAAAAAGTCATTTGAAAATTCAATTCACCCTCTACTATATGGAAAACACATTGTTAACGCATAATTTGTTGTTTTACTTCGTGAATTTAATGTATTTTAGAAAATATAAACTTATTCTGCTGACTGCAACATGTTCCAAAATTGTCGGGACAGAGGCAATTTAGGACTAATAGCGATGTGACAAGTTGGAATAAGAAGGTGATGTGAAACAGGTGGGACAATCGTGTAATCATAGTATATAAGGAGCCTCCAAAAAGGCCTAGTCCTTAAAGAGCAAGGATGGGACTGGCGCCATTTTGTTATGCGCAGTTCACTCTGTTTACAGTATTTGAGAGCAATCTGTGTCTCAGTGCTATAGTCTGGCAAGTTTTACTACAGTAATTGTCACTATTTTACAGGAACAGTATTTATTGATTACTAATTTGTTACTGTGCTGTGTGAGCGTTAAACTAAATGTAGCATTATTGCACTCCTAATATATGTTAGCTCAAACATGTTTTCAGGTTTTTAAGCACACTGGAAAGTGAAAAGAAAGCTAAAACTGCCTTGTTTTCACTTTACCGCGGGGCTCCGGTCACTAACCTGCTGTATGAGTGGGGTATACCTGTAGTTAGGGGGTGTAGAGAGAACAGTGGATCTCTTTACTGTAGAAATAATAAAAGACCAGAGTGTGCAGAAGTTCCGTTTTAACCCCCCCCGTTTGCACCAACAATAATTAACCCCTTAATGACCAAGGACGTACGCCACACGTCCTAAAAAAAAATACAGTTAATGACTGAGGACGTGTGGCGTACGTCCTTGGTCTGGAAAGCAGCTGGAAGTGATCCTGCTCGCTTCCAGCTGCTTTCCGGTTATTGCAGTGATGCCTCGATATCGAGGCATTCTGCAATAACCCCCCTTGGCCATCCGATGCAGAGAGAGAGCCACTCTGTGGCCCTCTCTGCACCGGACATCGGTGGCCGGTATCGTTGGTGGGTGGGAGCAAGTCTGGGAGGCGGGTGGGCAGCCATCGATGTGCCAAGTGAAGTGAAGGGGGGCGGGATCGGGGGCGGGACAGGCGGGAGCGCGCACGGGAGTGCACGCGTGCATGGGGGGCGGCGGGTGGGCGCGTGCACGGGGCGGGAGCGGGAGGGAACCGCTACACTGCAGAAAAACAAAGTTTAATAAAAGTAAAAAAAAAAACATTTTTAAAAAAAATTAAATAATCATCTAAGGGATCTGGAAGGGGTGGGGGAAGCTACACTACAGAAAAGGGCAATTAAATTAAAAAAACATACTTTTTTTACTAAACTGGGTACTGGCAGACAGCTGCCAGTACCCAAGATGGCGCCCATTAAGGCAGAGGGGGAGGGTTAGAGAGCTGTTTGGTGGGGGATTAGGGAGGTTGGGGGCTAAGGGGGGATCCTACACAGCAGCATATGTAAATATGCTAAGAAAAAAACAAAAAAATCCTAAATACTGTATAGCTTTTATTTTAGTACTGGCAGAGTTTCTGCCAGTACTTAAGATGGCGGGGACAATTGTGGGGTGGGGGAGGGAAGAGAGCTGGGAGGGATCAGGGGGTCTGATGTTTCAGGTGGGAGGCTGAGCTCTACACTAAAGATAAAATTAACCCTGCAAGCTCCCTACAAGCTACATAATTAACCCCATCACTGGTAGCCATAATACACGTGTGATGCGCAGCGGCATTTGGGGGCCTTCTAATTACCAAAAAGCAACGCCAAAGCCATATATGTCTGCTATTTCTGAACAAAGGGGATCCCAGAGAAGCATTTACAACCATTTGTGCCATAATTGCACAAGCTGTTTGTAAATAATTTCAGTGAGAAACCTAAAGTTTGTGAAATAGGGAACGTTTTTTTTTTATTTGATCGCATTTGGCGGTGAAATGGTGGCATGAAATATACCAAAATGGACCTAGATCAATACTTTGGGTTGTCTACTACACTACATTAAAGCTAAAATTAACCCTACAAGCTCCCTACAAGCTACATAATTAACCCCTTCACTGCTGGGCATAATACACGTGTGGTGCGCAGTGGCATTTAGAGACCTTCTAATTACCAAAAAGCAATGCCAAAGCCCTATATGTCTGCTATTTCTGAACAAAGGGGATCCCAGAGAAGAATTTACAACCATTTATGCCATAATTGCACAAGCTGTTTGTAAATGATTTCAGTGAGAAACCTAAAATAGTGAAAAATGTAACGTTTTTTTAAATTTGATCGCATTTGTCGGTGAAATGGTGGCATGAAATATGCCAAAATTGGCCTAGATCAATACTTGGGGTTGTCTACTACACTACACTAAAGCTAAAATTACCTCTAAAAGCTCCCTACATGCTCCCTAATTAACCCCTTCACTTCTGGGCATAATACACGTGTAGTGCGCAGTGGCATTTAGCAGCCTTCTAATTGCTAAAAAGCAACGCCAAAGCCATATATGTCTGCTATTTCTGAACAAAGGGATCCCAGAGAAGAATTTACAACCATTTAAGCCATAATTGCACAAGCTGTTTGTAAATAATTTCAGTGAGAAACCAAAAGTTTGTGAAAAAGTGAACGATTTTTTGTATTTTGTATTTAATCGCATTTGGCGGCGAAATGATGGCATGAAATATACCCAAATGGGCCTATATCAATACTTTGGGATGTCTACTAAAAAAAATATATATACTGGATTTTTTTACATTCTTACAAGCAAGACATTACGCTCAACATCTAATAAATACATTCCCAGGGAGATGGTCATGGGGTAAAATTGAAAGTTGGCCGATTTTGGCCAAGGCAGGTCATCACTCTATCTCTACTTGGTACGCTTATTTAATATCACAGTTTGAAAGATCTAACTTAGAAAATATAGCTCTTAAATGGTCAGACCTTTTATCAGATAACATAGATCAAAAGCTACATGTAACACATTCAATACAATTGCTTTTTCAAGCCACGATTTCGGAGACCTGGAGAGAGTCCCATATAAAATTAATCTATCAAACTTATTACAGACCAAATAAAGGCACTAAATGGAAGAATAAAAACTTTAATAAGTGTCCAAAATGTAGTCTCTCGGCTGCAAATCTGCTCCATATTATCTGGGAATGCCCTAAAATAAAACAATTTTGGAATAGAATAGAATTCTGGATACTTAAAGGGACAGTCAAGTCCAAAAACAACTTTCATGTTTTAAATAGGGCATGCAATTTTAAACAACTTTCCAATTTACTTTTATCACCAATTTTGCTTTGTTCTCTTGGTATTCTTAGTTGAAAGCTAAAACTAGGAGGTTCATATGCTAATTTCTTAGACCTTGAAGACTGCCTCTAATCTGAATACATTTTGACCACTAGAGGGCATTAGTTCACATGTTTCATATAGATAACATTGAGCTCATGCACGTAAAGTGACCTAGGAGTGAGCACTGATTGGCTAAACTGCATGTCTGTCAAAAGAACTGAAATAAGGGGGCAGTCAGCAGAAGCTTAGATACAAGATAATTACAGAGGTAAAACGTGTATTATTATAACTGTGTTGGTTATGCAAAACTGGGGAATGGGTAATAAAGGGATTATCTTTCTTTTTAAACAACAAAAATTCTGGTGTTGACTGTCCCTTTAATATCCTCAAAATATCTGTGTATAGATTCACTCCAAAAGATATAATATTCTTGATAGGTCAAAAAATCCCTCGAAATGAAATTAAGATAATAAATTTAATTATTCTGGCAGCCAGATATCAAATATTCAAGAACTGGAAGAGTAAATTTTCCCCAATAATAACAGAAATTAAGAACTACTTAAAAAAACAACTAATAATTGAGCAAATGACCACAGACCTGAACTCAGAGAAAGAAATATGTAATTTCTTTAAAAAATGGTCTAAATTCATTAAAATATTCCCATCTAGAGAAATTGATTACCTAATTTTTCCATTTAGAAACACTGAAATGGTGTTGTTGGATATCTGGTAAAAAACAGTATGGGATGTGGAGAGATGGGGGGGGGGTTTGGAAGAGGTTTTTTTTTTTTTTCTCCTCTCTTTTCTTGTCTATACTGTTGCTATCTAATATGCCCCTGCACTATATCCGGCCTCAGTCTCAATAAGAAATAGATTACTGGTACCGAGATAGATTTAAAGGTAGTAGGGAATGTAAAATAGGAACTCTCGAAGTTAAAATTGAGGATCCTTATTGATAATTATTGTCTATGATATCTTATTGCTTTAATAAAAAAAAAAAACCAAAAGGGTTGGGGTCTTCCCCATTATTATATAGATGGTTAAGGCCTACGAATACAAGGAATCTTGGTAATTCCCTGTAAACTGTCTATGTCAATATATATATCTAATCATATTTTTCTTTTTTTTTCTGTTGTACTTTCTAAGAAAAATTAATAAAAAAAGAATAAAAAAAAATATATATATATATACATGTCAATGGATATTCAGAGATTCCTGAAAGATTAGTGTTCTAATGTAACTAGCGCTAATTTTGAAAAATAATGGTTTAGAAATAGCAAAGTGCTACTTGTATTTATGGCCCTATAACTTACAAAAAAAGCAAAGAAGATGTAAACATTGGGTATTTATAAACACTAACCCCCTGAAGATCGACTTACCGAGAGACATCTTCATCCAAGCCGGGCCGAAGTCCTCAATGAAGCCGGGAGAAGTCTTCATCCAAGCCGGGCGAAGTGGTCCTCCAGACGGGCAGAAGTCTTCATCCAGACGGCATCTTCTATCTTCATCCATCCGGCGTGGAGCGGGTCCATCTTCAAGACATCCGACGCGGAGCATCCTCTTTATCCGGAGTCGTCTTACTGAATGAAGGTACCTTTAAGTGACGTCATCCAAGATGGCGTCCCTTAGATTCCGATTGGCTGATAGAATTCTATCAGCCAATCGGAATTAAGGTAGAAAAAATCCTATTGGTTGATGCAATCAGCCAATAGGATTAAAGTTTAATCCTATTGGCTGATCCAATCAGCCTATAGGATTGAGCTTGCATTCTATTGGCTGATTGAAACAGGTACCTTCATTCAGTAAGAAGACCCTGGATGAAGAGGATGCTCCGCGTCGGAGGACCACTTCGCCCAGTTCGGATGAAGACTTCTTCCGGCTTCGTTGAGGACTTCGCCCCGGCTTGGATGAAGACGTCTCCCGGTAAGTCGATCTTCAGGGAGTTAGTGTTAGGTTTTTTAAGGGTGTATTGGGTGGGTTTTATTTTTAGGTTAGGGTTTAGGCGGCAAAAGAGCTAACCACCCTTTTAAGGGCAATACCCATCCAAATGCCCTTTTCAGGGCAATGGGGATCTTAGGTTTTTTTAGATAGTATTTTATTTGGGGGGTTGGTTGTGTGGGTGGTGGGTTTTACTGTTGGGGGGTTGTTTGTATTTTTTTTTCACAGGTAAAATAGCTGATTACTTTGTGGCAATGCCCTGCAAAAGGCCCTTTTAAGTTATATTGTTAGTTTAGTTTAGGCTAGGGTTTTTTTTTTATTTTGCGGGGGCTTTTTTAATTTTAATAGGGCTATTAGATTAGGTGTAATTAGCTTAAATATCTGTAATTTGTTTATTATTTTCTGTAATTTAGTGGGGGGTTTTGTACTTTAGCTAATTTAATTTAGGTAATTGTATTTAATTTAGTTAATTTATTTAATTATATTGTAGTGTTAGGTGTTAGTGTAACTTAGGTTAGGTTTTATTTTACAGGTAAATTTGTCTTTATTTTAACTAGGTAGTTATTAAATAGTTAATAACTTTTTAATAACTATTCTACCTAGTTAAAATAAATACAAACTTGCCTGTAAAATAAAAATAAACCCTAAGATAGCTACAATGTAACTATGAGTTATATTGTAGTGAGCTTAGGGTTTATTTTATAGGTAAGTATTTAGTTTAAAATAGGAATAATTTAGTAAATGATAGGAATATTTATTTAGATTTATTTAAATTACTAGTCCTAAAGCCCGTTCACACGGGCCGTGTGGTTTATTTTTATTTTTATATTCTCTCTCTCCCCTATCTCTCTCTCTCCCCTCTTTCTCCCCCCTGTCTCTCTCACTCTCTCTCTCTCTCCCCCTGTCTCTCTGTCTCTCTCACTCTCTCCCCCCTGTCTCTCTCACTCTCTCCCCCCTGTCTCTCTCACTCTCTCCCCCTGTCTCTCTGTCTCTCTCCCCCCTGTCTCTCTCACTCTCTCTCCCCTGTCTCTCTCACTCTCTCTCCCCTGTCTCTCTCACTCTCTCTCCCCTGTCTCTCTCACTCTCTCTCCCCTGTCTCTCTGTCTCTCTCACTCTCTCCCCCTGTCTCTCTTACCTGTCTCTCTCACTCTCTCCCCCCTGTCTCTCTCACCTGTCTCTCTCTCTCCCCTCTGTCTCTCTCTCTCCCCTCTGTCTCTCTCTCTCCCCTCTATCTCTCTCCTCTCTGTCTCTCTCTCTCCCCTCTGTCTCTCTCTCTCCCCTCTGTCTCTCTCCCACCTCTGTCTCTCTCTCTCTCTCTCCCCTCTGTCTCTCTCTCTCCCCTCTGTCTCTCTCTCTCCCCTCTGTCTCTCTCTCTCCCCTGTCCCCTGTCTCTCTCTCTCCCCTGTCCCCTGTCTCTCTCTCTCCTGTCCCCTGTCTCTCTCTCTCCCCTGTCTCTCTCTCTCTCTCCCCTGTCTCTCTCTCTCTCTCTCTCTCTCCCCTGTCTCTCCCCTGTCTCTCTCTCTCTCTCTCTCCCCTGTCTCTCTCTCTCTCTCTCTCCCCTGTCTCTCCCCTGTCTCTCTCTCTCTTGCCTCTCTCTCTCTCTCCCCTGTCTCTCTCTCTCCCCTGTCTCTCTCTCTCTCCCCCTGTCTCTTTCTCTCTCTCCCCTGTCTCTCTCTCCCCTGTCTCTCTCTCTCCCCTGTCTCTCTCTCTCTCTCCCCTGTCTCTCCCATGTCTCTCTCTCTCTCCCCTGTCTCTTTCTCTCTCTCTCTCTCTCTCTCCTGTCTCTCTCTCTCCCCTGTCTGTCTCTCTCTCTCTCTCCCCTGTCTGTCTGTCTCTCTCTCTCTCCCCTGTCTGTATCTCTCTCTCTCTCCCCTGTCTCTCTCTCTCTCTCTCTCTCCTGTCTCTCTCTCTCTCCCCTGTCTCTCTCTCTCTCTCTCTCTCTCTCTCTCTCTCTCTCTCTCTCTCTCTCTCTCTCTCTCTCTCTCTCTCTCCCCTGTCTCTCTCTCTCTCCCCCCCTGTCTCTCTCTCTCCCCTGTCTCTCTCTCTCTCCCCTGTCTCTCTCTCTCTCTCCCCTGTCTCTCTCTCTCTCCCCTGTCTCTCTCTCTCTCTCTCTCTCTCTCTCTCTCTCTCTCCCCTGTCTCTCTCTCCCCTCTCTCTATCTCTCCCCTGTCTCTCTCTCCCCTGTCTCTCTCTCTCCCCTGTCTCTCCCCTGTCTCTCTCTCTCTCCCCTGTCTCTCTCTCTCTCTCTCTCTCTCTCCCCCCTGTCTCTCTCTCTCCCCTGTCTGTCTGTCTCTCTCTCTCTCTCTCTCTCTCTCCCCTCTCTGTCTCTCTCTCTCCCCCCTGTCTGTCTCTCTCTCCCTCCTCCCTGTCTCTCTCTCTCTCCCCTGTCTCTCTCTCTCTCCCCTGTCTCTCTCTCTCCCCTGTCTGTCCTGTCTGTCTCTCTCTCTCCTCCCCCCTGTCTCTCTCTCTCCCCTGTCTCTCTCTCTCCTCCCCCTGTCTCTCTCTCTCCCGTGTCTCTCTCTCTCCTCCCCCCTCTCTCTCTCTCTCCCCTGTCTCTCTCTCTCCCCTGTCTCTCTCTCTCTCCCCTGTCTCTCTCTCTCCCCTGTCTGTCCTGTCTGTCTCTCTCTCTCCTCCCCCTGTCTCTCTCTCCCCTGTCTCTCTCTCTCCTCCCCCTGTCTCTCTCTCTCCCATGTCTCTCTCTCTCTCTCTCCCCTGTCTCTCTCTCTCTCTCTCTCCCCTGTCTCTCTCTCTCCCCTGTCTCTCTCTCTCTCTCTCTCCCCTGTCTCTCTCTCTCTCTCCCCTCTCTCTATCTCTCCCCTGTCTCTCTCTCTCCCCT